>NW_027395954.1:308933-471431 GCF_047715735.1 Aspergillus multicolor | reverse complement strand
CCCGAGGAACCCGAGGAACCCAAGGGTGAGGATAACTGGGAGCATGAGGAGCACGAGGAACCCGAGGAACCGAAGGGTGAGGACAGCTGGGAGCACGAGGAGCATGACAAGCCCGAGGAACCCACGCACGAAGACAACTGGGAGCCCGAGCACGAGGAGCACGAGGAACCCGAGAAGCACGAGGAGCCCACGCACGAAGATAACTGGGAGCCCGAGCACGAGGAGCACGAGGAACCCAAGCCGGAAGAGCACTGGGAGCACGAAGAGCCTGTCTCCGACTCCGGCGCCCAGGAGCCTGCTCCTCCCGCTCCCCCGGTCCCCGCCAAGGAGGACACCAAGTCCGAAGCACAATGCACCCAGGTCGAGCATGTCGTACAAACCGTGACGGAAACCCGCACCGAGGTCGCAGCCGCCACACACACCGTCTCCGTGTACCCGCAGCCCGAGGCGGACTCTGAAGCCCAGGAGCCGTCGTCGAACCAGTACCCGTCCGCTGAAACCCCCGAGACTTCTCACGGCAAGGGGCAGGAGCCTGGTGCTCCTCATTATGAGTCCGAAGAGGGGGGTAGCAACTACAACTACCCTGGCTCCGAGGCCGGCGAGGAGGGCAAGGAGGGCGAATCCAACTGGTCCCACTCGCAGACCCCGTCTCAGTCCGAGGACGCCGAGTACCCCAGCCACTCCGATGTCTCCGCCGAGAGCAGCACTCCCAGCCAGGAGGAGTCAACCGAGGACCCCTCCTCTTCCAACTGGAACAACGAGCACGAGGATCAGGAGGAAGAGGAGCAGTACGGCACGCATGACACCTCCGACACCGACTGCGCCAACTCCGACCCCGTCGCTGCGTCCTCGGCCGCCGCAGCCCCATCCCAGCTCTTCGCGGCCCCCTCTCCCACTGCACAGGGCGCATACCACAGCGCCGCGTCCTCCGCTGCCCCCGTTGTGCAGGCGACGACATTCAGCGTGATCCCCGTGTCTGTTGCGAGCTGGTCCGCGCACTCCTGGGAACATGGGTCTGTGGTCGTTGCGTCTAGCACCCCTGTTGCCAGTTCGCACATACGAGTGCACGGTGTTGCGGATCCCACTGGTGTTTCGGGAGAGCATGGGCGTTGGCCTTCGCCTTCCCCGTCGCCCGAAGTCGTGCCGTTCACCGGCAACGCGGGTCGCGTCGCGAAGATTGAGGGCGTGTTTGGGGTACTTGCCGGTGTGTTTACGCTGGTTGCTTTTGCGCTGTAGGCCTACGCTCCAATGACGTCTTGGTTTGGCTGAGCTGTCTAGGTCGTTGACTGTGCTGGATGGATGGTCGATGGTCTGACCGTCTGCTTCAATCCAACTTACCGTTCCTTCTCTATCTACTTGGATGGATGGTTATGACGCTCCTTTAGTTTTGTATCTTAATGTTTATTTTTATTCACTTTATGTTATGTCTGCTTTTTCTTTTCTCTACTCTTAATCTGGCTCGCTTATAGGTTACATTAATGGACCTTTTTCTTCTTCATAGTCCGCTGGACATATAATCTCATCAGTTCTTTCCTTGCGGAGATATTGCCGTCGCTCATGCATACCTAGGTAGGATCGTTAGTCGGCTCCTCGGCCAAGGCAGCACCCGGAAGTCCATGAAGCTACACTGCTTATATGTTTACTGCTTCTTCCCATGACATGGGGGCAGCGTATCATCCCAGCTCAGTCCCTTCAAACACCGACATTCTGTCAAACAGGAACGGGTCGCCACAGGTGGGATCTACGAATTCGGACAGCCCGATGAACATTGGCGTAGACCCCGACGGTGACATCGAAAACGGATTCGGATTTCCTGGAATAGGTGTACCCGTAAGACCGAGCCATGCACCCCTGCCACTACCACTGCCAGAGCTGCGGAATCTCTCCACACTCGTACCCTTGGACGGAGACCTCTCGATTGTTCGCGCGGCAGCCCTCCGAAGCATCCGGTGCGCTTCCTTACCCAGTGGCCAACTGCTCCGAAGCAGCTTCAGACACCCCAGCACAAGGAGCACGCGGCTGTGATGGTGGTCTGCGCAGGCGGGCGGGTGGAGCTCGCTCGTCGCCAGCTGCACGAGGCCGGCGAGGCCCAAGACCGGCACTGCGAATGGAGAGTATCCCCTGCCGCTGGATCGGATGGAGAGGAGATTTGTGAGGGTCTTGGACGCCTCGGTGGCCATGACGTCGTGGTCTTGCCGCGTTAGCGAGGGAGAGAGGCGGGCTGTTGGTGGGACTGGGCAGATGGCCTGGGAGCTGGAGGGACTGCTAGTGTCGCCATTTGGGACCTGGACGCTCGCAAGGAGATTGCTGCGCGGGAGGTGCAGGAGCATCGCTGCGTACTGGATGGTCAGATGTGCCTGAAAGAGCATTTCGTCGATGGTCCCGTACATGTCCATGACGCCCACTTTGTCCGGTGGGAGGTGGTTTGTCCAGTTGGTGAGGGCGTTTGCGACGGCTTGGAGGTGGTCGGGGTGAGTTTGCGTGTCTCGGAGGGTGTTGAGGATCAGAGTGCGCGCGAGGATGCGGATGGCTTCGACGCGGTAGGCGTAGGAGGAGTATTGCGAGGACGTAGCAGAGATGTCTTCTCCAGAGTCGTCACTGTCGTCCGTGAAGAAGCGCATACTGAAGGACTCGAGGCTTGGTGGGCTGGGGATGGCACCTTGAGACGGGGAGGCATACTGGGCCTCTTCGCAGGGTAGCGGGACATTGTACGGGGCCTGGCTACAGCGCAATGAAGGCTGGGTCTGAGCCGTTGGGTTCTGGTTGAGGGCTGCCATGGAGACCTCGACGATGAACAGCTCCCACCACGTCCGACGGAGGCTTTCTGCTTCATGTTCTGACCCCTGGGAACCAACGAAAGAGGTTGCAAAGTTACTTGTGTACATCGCCAGCTCCAGCGCAATGTCCGTCGCCCGAGAGAGAGAGAGCTCCGCTTGATGCTGCTCATTGCGGGCATATAAGATGATGGAATAGAGAAGAAGGGCCTGGACCATGCAGGGCGTTCGTTCGACATTGCGGCTCAGTTCGAGTGCAGCGGCTTCTGCAAGGGCATCGCTAGAAAGAACCGCAGAGTATTGACTACCGATGAATTTGACGACTTGCTGCAGGTACAGGGGGTAGTTGCGGGCTTCGTAGAGATGGGGCGGGACGAGGATGGGATGGGCGGAGTGGAACTGTTCATAGTACAGGCTGATGAGGCGGGCATTAGGAACAATTGACTGAGAAGAGTCTTCAGGAGAGACACCAGAGTGGCCAGGACCGGGTGAAGGAGGCATTGCATGAAAAGGGTCGGCACTGGTGCTGGGTACCACAAGAGCTCCAGCTATCTGACCACGATCAGCCCGAGGCCTCCGTCTTCCACCGCGCCGAGAAGGCAGATAAACACAGGCAAGACGGGCATCAGCACAGCGGGAACAAGTTGGTTTCTTGGAGTCACAGCGGAGGTGCTGGGCACGACACTCGGTGCAGGCGACGGGCATGGTCCTTCCTTCTGCAGTGGTGGTGTTTTCCTGAGACAAGTTGGAAGGAGCGACCGTCGGCGACCGGCTCGGGGACTGTCGGGGTTTAAATCAGGTCATCTGATGCTTTTGCTTGGTTGCTTGCTAATCTAATCTGCATATAGACAAGGTCTGGTCTTATCGACTCCACCCCTTCGGCCCCCGCCACGTCCCCTTGAGCATGCCGCTATAATACACCCAGGGAAAGAAGTCTTTCTTTAGATGGTAGAATGCTCGCCGTGGCACTGCCTGGTCGATCCCAAACCATCTGTTGAATGTCTCGCTCGGCTGCCCACCATACTTGAATTCCGCAAGGAGTACTTTACCATATTCCGTCACCAGAGGACACGATGTATACCCGTCATACACGGCATCCGGCTGTTTCCCGTCCATAAATTGCAACATGTTACGCACTAGCACCGGCGCTTGGGAAGTTATTGCTGCAATGGTTTTCGACGTAGGCAAGTTTGACGCATCGCCCGCAGACCAGACGTTGGGGTACCGCCTGTGCCGGGTTGTGTCCGCATCAACCTCCACATATCCAGCGGCATCTGCGATCGGACTCTTCCGGATAAAGTCATACGGCCCCATCTTAGGAACGACATGGAGCAAGTCGAAGTGCAATTTCGTCGTGGTGTTTTGACCGTCCGGAAGGGTCACATTGAACACGGCCTGGTTACCCTCGATCGCAACCAGATCATGCTGGAAGTAGCCCTCCACTCCTCGTTGCCTGCGAAGGACGTCCAGAGCAGCGCTATACTTGGGTACGCCGAAGAGGCCCGGGAGTCCGGTTGCGAACTTGATCTTGATTGAATCGTCTCCCTGCTTGCTTTGGTTATAAGCGTATCGGCCTATTCTTCTCCAATAGTCTAGGGCAAGCCACATGATTTTCTGAGGAGCCCCCGCGCACTTGACAATGCCCGTTGGCTGCGTGAAAATGGCAGTCCCTCGCGTCAACATCTTGATATTCTGAAAAGCTTTGTCGCAGAAATCATACGCGTATATTGATGAGACGGGCGAGTCCGGATCAGCCAGGGCCTGCGGTAAGCCCTTGACACTGCCATAGTCGAGCTGAATGCCCGGTGCCACAACAAGATGCTCGTATGCGATCTTGCGGCCATCGCCAAGGGTGACCGAGCTGTTGTCCGGATCGAACGCGTCGACTTTATGCTGATAAAACTTCAACCGCGAGTCTACCAAGTCTTGCATCGGACGACGCAGCTTCTCTTTGTCTTTGATGCCTCCGCCGACCAGTGTCCAGCCCGGCTGGTAGTGATGCCATGTTGCTGGGTCAACTATTGCGATCTCGTCTTGAGAGAACTTTCGCGACCGTAGGAGTTGGTGGCCGATGCTGAGACCTGCGGCCCCAGCACCGACGACCACGACTCTATGACTATGTGCAGCAAAGTTAACGAGAGGCGATGATGTCGAGGATGCTTTTCGGACGGCGACGGTCGATGCAGCAACGGAGCGCCCTCCGGCACGAGCGGCGAACAATGAACAATTCGAGATCATATTGATACGCATAAACATGGTTAAGAAAGAAATCAGCTTAATAACGGATGAGATACGACGGTATAAATAAGCGCGACTGAGAAATGGGGCCATTCGGGGTTGGTGGATCGCCGACTGAGGAGTGGAGTTGGTCGCCGTTCGCCCTACCTCAGTCGGCGATCGAGGAGGACTCCTACAGCGGAGATGGAGATATATTAATGTTATCAAACCAGCGCCTCGATTCGAATCAGATCATCAATTGCTTTGTATATCTTTCTTTGGAACTGCCATTCTGCGTCATCTCATACCACGAACAAAATGCCACTTTTGCATCGACCCACAGTGTTCACCAGCTTGGCAGCCACTACCAGAGCGTCGAGCGTCAAGAAATGCTGCAGGATAGGGCCAGACAGACTCGTTCATGTCCGCTCATATACGGTGGCTCTGTCTGGATACCGCACTCTCCAAACAAGTCATCCTGGCACCGCAACGCCGCTTAAGCAACTCGGGCATCAACACCTCTTCGCCACAAAACAAGGGCGCCTTTCCCTCTCAACAAAAGCAACCATCACTACTACTGCCACAGCCGCCTCTGCATACCGAGCCGAACCAATAATTAACAGCATCTACGAGCCCAAAACCGGGACATGGCAGTATATCGTGGCAGACCCATCAACCAAGGCGGCCGTCATCATTGACCCAGTCCTGGACTACGACCCAGCAACGCAGGAAATCAGCACGCACACCGCGGATGAACTTTTGTCACTGATAGAGAGGGAGGGATACGCCGTATCCATGATCCTCGAGACGCACGCCCATGCCGACCACCTCACCGCGGCATCGTACCTACAGGCTCGTCTTGCACGCATGCAAGGTCAGGAGCAGAGGCCCCCAATTGGGATCGGCGCCCACATCAACAAAGTGCAGGAACTCTTTGGTCAGAGATACGGGATTCCGGAAGAAGAGTACACCGGCGTCTTCGAACGATTATTTGCCGATAACGAGGTCTTCAATATCGGATCTCTCAGCGGCACGGCAATTCATGTTCCGGGCCATACGCCGGATCATATGGGGTATATGATTGGGGGTGAGTGTCGTCCCTACTATCCTAGCTCCTTAATAGTACCTAGGTAGGCTAAAACTGATTGCGATGCGGACAGACAACATCTTCGCCGGTGACTCCATCTTCCACCTTGATCTCGGCACAGCCCGCACCGACTTCCCCGGCGGCGATGCGGCAAGCCTTTTTCACTCCGCTCGGCGCTTGCTAGATTATCCCGAGCACGTCAAGATCTGGGTGGGCCATGACTATCCCTCGACAACTCGCGAGGCACCAGTCCCGTGCATGAGTGTGGGCGAGCATAGGCAGAAGAACAAGCACTTGAAATTAGGCGTTGGCGAGGAGGAGTTTGTCAAGATGAGGAACGACCGCGATAAGGGGTTGCCTTCACCGAAGCTGATTCATCCGGCGTTGCAGGTTAATGTTAGGGGTGGGAGGTTGCCGCGGACACAGGGTGGGTTGCGGACGCTGAGGATTCCGGTGCGGGTTAAAGGGGTGGAATGGTAAAATTTGTGCTGACGGTTGCCATTGAGCAGCGTAAGCCTGGAATTGTTATCGAGCAGTGAACTATGAAGGAGGATAGCCGGATAGTACGGGAGCAATGGATCAAGTTTGAGAAATCTGGTAGGTATGATATTGAGGTTTTGGGTGTGCCTGGGTTGGCGTTTGAGAGGATCTTCCTGTGTCCGCCCAACTCTGACGAGGAGGCTATCGTTTCAGTCGGCGCCCCGGCATTGAAGTACTATGCTGAGGATAGTTGGGAGGAGCAGGGGTTTATTGACGTCCAGCGGGTTTGACGGTGTGCTTCCCTCCATACCCAGCTAGATAGGTAGCTATTGACTACATGAGAGCATGAGAAAACCTTACTACCTTAGGAAAATGATTTTATTGGTATCACATGTCATCATCCTCTCGAATGAGAGTATGTATAAAAAGACATTTTTATGACAGATCCTGGCCCAACCTGAGACAAATAACGGAAGCAAGACAGACACCTGCAGCACATTGTTCTAGGGCCAAATCAGATTGACCGCATGTGGTCAAGAATCATGCAAGCAATGCGAGATATGTTTGTCTCTTCGCTAGAACAAAGGGGTGTTGGGTAGCACAGGTCTTTGTTAGGGCCAGCGCATGGTTCCAACCCCGACGAACTTTGCCCTAAAGAGCACGCATCTCCAAAGCTTAGAATACGTTCAAAGGAGAGTAGCAGCGAAGTCTCAATAACTAGTCTATCCCAAGCACGAGATCAGTGCATATCACAAAGGAAATGAAGTATCAGGCGACAAGAAGCAGAGCGCTGTGTGGACGGGTTGGATGGCAGACTCACTTGCAAAGTGTATAAACCCTACATAGCCATCGCAACCCCCCAGGATCCTCGAGTGTCATTCCATCCGAACATTATTATCATCAGCCTCACTGGAAACCGAGATCTTTCTACCACCATGCGTATCATTGGAATCGCCGTTGCGCTCTTTACCAGTACTCAGGCTGTCCTTGCTTCGCCAGCCTCCGCGTCCAACTTGGATTTGGATTCTGTCGCCCTTCCGATCGCCACGACCACGACCACGACCACGACCACGACCACGACCACGACCACGACCACGACCATGACCACCCACCTCCCTGCCGTTGCCAGAGGGTACAAGGAAAACGAAGATCCAGAACACCCGCAATTCAGGGTCCAGGATTGCGACAAAGACGGCGACAACGATAACATCATTTGTGGAGTATGACCGACCCCCTCCCTCCCCCTCTCCCCACCCATCCGGAGCCACAAATACACCTGACGACTTTACCTCTCCAAGCTAACACTTAGAAATGCAACGGGACAAGATGCAAACTCCGCGGCGGAGTTTGGGGGTAAGTTCCAGTCTCCTTCCTTCCTTCCGTACCTAATGGTACCTTCCTCCGATTACACTGCCACTCTTAAGTATGGTATGGTAGTCTTTGTGTATCGTGCTAACCAGGTGGATTCGTTCACATCTACAGGGACTGTGACACTGGTAAAGTGCGTACCCCATCCCATACTCATCTCGTCTGTTTCTGTCTAAAACAACTCGGTAATTAGTACTGACTTCATTCTTTCACCTCTAGTGCACGAAGTAAAGCGGAGGCGGAGACGGCAAGCAGTGCTATGAGGAGAAGTACATCGCGGACATCAAAGGCAAGCCGCATTTCAACTGGCGGATTATGTGCCCTGGGTGGGGGAATGGGAATGGGGACAATAGTTAGGTTAGGTGGTAGGGTATGCAGTCCACAACCCTGGGGTTCTTATCTTAGAAAGGAGGGTTGATGGAAAGCACCGGCTATGGTAGCTTCTGAGACAGATACCTAGGCGGGGGTTTATCATTGGTTAGTGTTTATTTGTTTTTTTTCAGGTGTCTGTTGACTGGCAGAATTAGTAACTTATGGTACCATACCTACTCGTGCTGTTGGGCTCCACCTGCGCAGAACCTGCATTCTTGTGATTCATGTCTATCGAGGCCTACCTATTCATGCGATGTATCTAGCCATATCTGATTCATGTTTGGCTCTACCGTAATAAATATGATGCACCTTTTGGTAGAATCATGCCTACCATAGTCTGCTCCACGTCTAAAATCTAGCCCAGACAAGACCAGTAGGCAATCAAGAACGCAGAATGGCGGCTATTTAGAAATGCACAATCTCCGAGACATACCTAGGTAGATGGAGACACATCAGATCCATGTCTCTGCCCTGCCATTATCTTGTCCAAAACGTAAATCCTGCATAGTTAGAGTCTGATTGCTCAACGGGTTGAAGATATGGTCTGGGAAAACATTCTTCTCGCCCGAGAGAGGTATAGGGTAGGTGCACCGCCACCATCCGTTTACCCAGAAGCAGCCCCAGTCCCTCCAGAATACTTCATGCCTCAATGATATCCACCAATAGACCCGTCAAGTGATCCGGGATCGTAAGAAACGGGCAATGCCCGCCCGGCAGCCGAAACGTCCTCTCCGGCCCGGCGACCTTCTCAGCAAGCATCTCCTGAAGTGGCGGCGGAAGAGCCAAGTCCTGCTCACAGATAATATACGCACATGGGATACCGATATCCCGCCAGGGCTCGTAGGCATTCTCGCCCGAGAAGACAAGGCGTGACGTTCCGCGCGCTTTGGCGGCCCAGGTTTCCTGTTCGGCTGCGGGGAGGTCGTGCCAGATGGTGGTGTTGTCGGTGTATACGTAGTCGCCCTGGGGGAACGGTTGCAGTGTAAGTATACCATACCACTGGCAGTAGGTAATTGTGGACGTCGAGTAACCGTAGGAGGGTATGGTAGATAGGACCGGACTAACCTCAAGCTTCATCCAAGGCAGCAAGTTACCATCCAGCAGCCCCAGCAAGCTCTGCCCTTTGTCGAGCGCAAAGGCTGCTAGATAGATTACCTTGACCACTTTGCCTCTGTCTCCTTTGGCTGGCCCTAGCCCTTCGACAGCGGAGGACGCCACCATGCCGCCGTATGAGTGTGCGACCACAATGATATCCTTTCCTTCTTCGGCAAGGCGGGTCAGAACACTGCGCAGGGAGGCAACGTCGTCCTCGAATGTCTTTAGTGGCGGCTCGGCATCCACGGAGGGACGAGCTGCGCACTCGGAGTCGAAGCCCAAGGAGTGGAGCCTTGACCGGACGGCATCGAAGACGGCGGGGGTAGACCACGCGCCGAGGGAGAAGACAATAGTTGGCTGGGTCATTGTGGCTTGTGCTAGAATATAGAAAAAAAAAGTGGTAATTTGTGCTAGACTGCAACAATGTATAGGGTAGGGTACGAAGAAGCGATCGTGGCTCAGTGCAGGTTCAATAAAATAATATAAAAGCAAAACTCGGAACGCGAGCCGCTGTTTGGTTTATCAACAGCCAAACCCCGAACACCGCTGGCATTCTCTATCCCAGATCCACTTGGGAAGGCTCAAACCCCGGAGGGTGGGTCGGTGGTCGGGGCTGGATACGGTACGGCACTGCGGATCGGTATATCCGAGTCGGTGGCCCCGGGGGTGTATGGCATAGAATCCTAACCCAACACGAGCACCCGCAGTTTGCTTCGCTATTTCTTGCCGAACGACTCTGCTTGCAGTAATTTCTGCCCCTTCCTTTCCATCTAGCCCCGTCGCATCCATATACCTTGAGCTCCCAGTGCGCCCGCGGTCCTCTGTTGCCGCAAGCCAATTATCAGGAGCCCCATGAACAAGAGCTGGAGAGGGTGAAAACCCATACTCCTTGCCGCAAGCGTAGAATCGACCCAAAGGCCTGAGGCCAGGGATAAGAGAACTATATGTAGCTCAAAGTTATCAGACAAGTTAGGGCTACCCCACCCCATTCAAAGGATAATATATGGCGTAATTGAAGAGCAGCTTCATGCTGTGTAATACTCCGCCACCAGACCGGATCCAGATAAGTCAAGTCAGAGAATTAAATCCAAAATACAAGTCCTACTACGTCTATCAGAACGTGGACTCTCTCGGCAGTCTCGGCGGGATTGAACACTGCTCACACCTCACAGCTGTTGTAAGATACGCCTATATCAAGAATATTGCTTACGATACCTCGGTTGCTATTAAAAATCGCTTATCAATCTCATCAGGGGGGATAACATCAAGATAGCATGGCTAGCAGCGATAACGAGGAGCGCTAGCGGTGGAACGCCTGCATCCGCCTTGATATCCCCGGTAGAGAGACGTGCCCTAACATGGAGCATATATCGTAGAATCAAGACATCGGAGGTGATGATGGCAGAATTGGACCCGTCCACCATTTCTTTTTGTAGCAGCCACCCAACAGAATGACAGAGCCCGCAGACAGCTTACCCTCGAAGGAGCAGATCCATCCCACAACGACGGTGCCCGGACCGTCGGATTCTCCCTTGGACCCTCTCAACTGGTCCCGTACTAGAAAAGAACTCCTCTTTGCCACAATTGTCCTGGGCTCCTGTGCAACCGGCTCCCTCGGCCCCCTCCTTGTCCCGGGCTTTGCTGTCATGGCCGCCGAGCTGAACATTGACCTCACCAGCGTGACCCTCCTGAACGGGAGCCTGGTGATGGCGCTGGGTGTGAGCGCTTACCTCTGCTCGTGCTTTGCCATGTGTTACGGTAAGCGGGTGGTGTACCTCTTCACGACGGTGCTTTTGGTAGCCTCCTGCTGCTGGGCTGCGGCGTCCAAGTCGTACGAGTCGCTGATTGCGGCGCGGGTCTTTCAGGGTATGGTACAACCCTCCATCCAAGCAATCCCTAGTCAAATCTAATTTTGTCGTGCTGTAGGTCTAGGAATGGGTGGCTTCTTTGCCCTCGCCGGGACAGCTTCGATCAACGATGTCTTCTTCATCTTTGAACGGGGTCTCAGGGTTGGCCTGTGGAACTTCGCCGTCATTGTCTCCGTCAACATCACGCCCGTTGTCAGCGGGTATGTCATCTCAGACCTGTCCTGGAGATGGAGCTTCTGGCTGGAAGCGATATTGTTCGGGGTTGTTCTTGCCGCGGTCATCCTGTGCTTTCCAGAGACAACATTCGACCGGACGGCCGCAGCACAACTGACCGAAAACCCGAAAGGCGGGAGTATAGACACTGCCATAGGGCTACAAGATGTTTCCATGCCCATCCGATCAATCTTCACAGTCCTTGGATACGACCCGCGATCCCTCCCGCCCCGCAACATCCTCCTCGCCTGTCTCGAGCCATTGACCATCCTCCTCCACCCCATCATCGCCTGGGGCTGCATAATGTGGGCCGTAACATTCACCTGGACGATTCTACTCGGCGCCGTCGCATCGCAGATCTTCACAGCGCCCCCCTTCAACATGTCCACCGTCGCCTTGGGCAATCTCACAGGCATCGCCCCCTTCATCGGCTCGGCCCTCGGTACAGTCATGGGCGGATGGCTGTGCGATCTCAGCAGCAAGACACTGGCGTCTAGGAATGCAGGAGTCTACGAGCCCGAGTTTCGCCTACCCGTTATGCTACCTGCTATCGCGGCAATGGCGGCCGGTGCATTTGGCCTCGCCGCTGCGGTGTCGCATGGTCTGTCGGCTATTGTCTGTGGCGTGTTTATGGCGATCCTTAATTATGCGGTGGGGATAGGGTGTACGGTGATTGTGGCTTATACAAATGATGTTTGTGGGGAGAGGGCTGGAGATGCTTTTGGGCTGGCGATGGTATGGTATCCTTCAAATGAAGTAACGGCAGGGCCGAGGCAGCTAAGCTAACAGGTGTATAGATTGCGAAAAGCGCCTTTGCATTCGGCCTCAGCTTCGTCTTCAACGAGTTTCTGACGGAGTACGGAGCCATGGTGTTCTTCTGCACTTTCGGGGCTGTCAGTGTCGGCGTCATGTTGAGTACCTTGCCGCTGTATATCTTTGGGGAGGGGATTAGGGCGTGGTGTGATAAGCACAATTTACTTCGACGAAGTGAGTAATATGAAGTCGAAGGAAGGAGGCAATATTACCTGGGTAGCCGGGCTTCGCGGATTCCGGATGGCCAATACCAGGGCAATGGGTGCAAGAGGAATGCTGCAGGGCAAATTGTTTATTATTCATCGATTCGGCCTTGAAGAGGTCACATTTGAACGTGTGCTGTTAGTCACTTGATGACGTTCTATACCTATCTACATCTCATGGTCCAACCTCTTTTCCTTAATTGCGCCAGCCTACCTAGGCTTTCCCGCTTATATGGATACACAATGCCTGCGCAGTCTCAACAGCCTGCTATCGTAACCAAATTCGTACTATATCTGATACAGCAGCAACGCATCTACCAGTTCAATAGCATGAAATATCCATAATACACCACCAGACACCCATGGACCCCACTGGAACTACTCCTCAACTGCCGCCCCTCTAGTTCTAACATGCGTCTTAACGCCCCCATCAACCCCCAACCAAAGCAAATCAGGCCGACTATAATGCCCACACAGATCAACAAACGCCTTGGACTTATAAATGTCATTCAGGTCCAAATCCGCATAGATAATGCCCTCCTCTGTCTCAGGAATCGGAGACGAGAGCTGCCGCCCATCTGGTGCAAAGACAGCCGAGCACCCACCGCCAGGTGCGTTCATGACCACGCCAGACGATGTACGCATCTTGTCGATGCCCGACTGGCTTATCACCGCTGTTGTGTGTAGGACGAAGGACTGCGACTCGATGGCGTAGGTTTGTGCGAGGGAGACTGTGCCTATGGCACCGGACATTTCTCGTTAGCATCTGTACTTTACCTTATCAGAGCATTAAGGTTGGCATACCCTCCCTTGACATAGAATACAGCCCCTCCCCGTCATGAGGACAAAGCGGTGGCCAAGCGGCGACGTGGATCTGTTCACGCTGCGAGTACGTGTGGTACTTCAATAGCGGCTGTGTATGTTCCCAGCAAGAGAGGGCGCCAACGCGGCCGACCTCGGTGTCGACGACGCTATTCAAGCAATCACCAGCTGAGTCGCCAAAGATAGTTCGCTCCATATGCGTCGTCTTGATCTTTTTGCGGGTTGTGAGGAGTTTTCCGTCCGATCCAATGATTGCTTGTCCGATGTAGAGCGAGCTGTGCACGTTCTCGGAGTAACCGAGCACGACGACGATCTTGTTTTCGGCGGCGCAGCGGCAGATCATTTTCATTTGCGAGGAGTCGACTTTCAATGAGTTGCGGATGTACGTGGAGGAGAGGGCCATGTCGACGGGGCGGGACCTGGGGATGCTCATTTGTCAGTTCCTATACAACACCATAGTACGTCTGGTAATATCCAAGCGTAGAAGGAAGGGAAAAATGTGAAAGACAGTTGCCATACCAGATCCAAGCCGGATACCCCGGGATCCAGCATTCTGGGAACGTCACCAGCTGAGCGCCATTGGCTGCCGCTTCCGCAATCAGCTTGCAGGTCTTTTGGACGGTGGCGTCGAGATCAAGCCAGACGGGTTCGGCTTGAGTAACTGCCACGCGCACCGAGTTGGGAGTGAGGGCTGGGGATGCCATGTTGTTTGGCGCCAGGGTTAGATTCCGTGTCATTGATGATTGAGGGCAAACGATGGTTTATATCCGCCCCCCAGTTTTGGACAAGACCCACTGGCCCTGTGGAAACAATGACAAAGATCTCTAGCGTTTCTGGCCCTATCAATAACATCTATCACGGCGGAACTTCATATTCCGCCGCTAAAAGACCCACCCACCAGTTGACCCCAAATATCACTACCAGCTCTATCAAGTTCAACAGGATGATAAGATTTCGTTGACACATGTATCCAGATCGTGCTACAATTGTTTGAGATATTACACCAGGCTTGCCAAAGATTCTCCATGCAGGCCACATCAATAAAAAGAAATATCTGCAATATCAAACGACGCCGCAAGCCCCGGGAAAAGAGCAAGGGCAGAGAAATCCGCGAGATTAGAGTCCTCCGCATGAGATTCATGCTCCGTGCTTATCCCCACTGCACCCGATGGCGCCGACTCCGACTCCAACTCCAAGTCTGAGTCCGAGCCTACTTCTGTATTCACTAGAACCGGATTCTCAAATCCATTCTGCAGCGGCAGCGCAGCCATAACCCCCCACCTGCGCGCCAACTCTCTTAGCAACCGGATGCCGCGCCGCGCCTTGATCCACCTCCTGGCCATGGCACCCAGTGCATCAAAGCACACACGGAACCGGGCAATGGACTGACTGCGCAGCGTTTGATGCGACGACGTCGCATTGAGAAGGTGCGTCACCGCTGCCGTAAGAACACTATGCACGATGAACGGCGGGACATTGTCGAATGTGCCTATCTTGCAGTACGCACGGACCAGACGTGTTAGGGCTGCGGCGGCGGTGGCCATTGTGCGGACGCTGAGAGTGTATTCGGGACTGGAGCGGGGCTCTTTGAGGTAGGGGCGGTGGATGAGGATTTGCGCTGTGTTGAGGGTCATGTGCAGGAAGATGATGGAGGCTGGGGCTCTTTCTTTGCTTCCGGGTAGGTGAAGGCGGGGGTGGAGGTGCCGGTGGAAGGAGAGGAGGTGCTCGCGGGCGGAGAGGAGGAGACCGTGGCGTTCGGAGCCGCTTAGTTTGTTGAATTCGAAGGAGTAGCTGTAGCTGGGGAGTTAGCTAGGCGGGATGCTGATGCCTTGTATAGAGGGTGGGGACTTACATTCTATCCATGTATTGATCAAAAATAAACCAAAGCCGGCAGTGGTGGTCAAAGGCCAGTTCGTCGAGGGAGGGCAGGGAGCCGAGCGAGTCGATGAACGGGGGAGCCTGAATGCGCCTCCAGGGGATCATGCACGTTCTTCCTAGGAGGCAGGTAGCAACCCGGTCCATGAATACAGCAGACCAAAGCGCCCTCAGTCTCAAGCTTTGAATTTCCAAGTCTTCAACGCCATTGCCATTGACATTGTTTGACCCGGACCCTTGTATCAAGCCCGCTGACAAACCAAGATGAAAAGCCATGCTTCCAGCCATTGCTGATGGCGTCCTTCGTTAGTCACATATTCTAACCTTGAGGCCAATCTTTTGCCTCCAGTACTCACAATTATACATCCAACCCATGTTATGCTGCTCCAAGCCTAGCTCGCGCCAGGACATGATGGACAGCGTCTGGACTATGGAGACACCTGGCGCATCTCGACAGACCTGCATTGCTATAGCATCTACCGTTGCAGCGGCCTCATCACCAACCGCCTTGCTTTCCGCGTCGTCAGCATAGAGAGCTCCGGCCGCCATTGCTGCGGTCTTGATTAGGGCTAGACCTTCGCCAAGTTCCGTTCCCCGGATCTTGTCGAGGGTCCCGCTGTCGAGGAACTGGTGAATGGGATTGATAAACTTCGCAAACTTATCCAGTAGATCATTATGGACTCGCAGCCGGTCGATTTCGTCGGCGGATTTCCGCTTGCTATCTGGTGAGGTACCCAGTATATGATCGTCTGAAGCGTCTGTATGCGCGACTGGAAAACAGAAATTTCCAGATGGACCAATCAATGTGGTCTCTCCGTTGCTCTCGATGTTCATCCGCCAAATTAGTGCGCTTACGTCGTCGATGGCGGTTGTCGTGCTCGAAGAAAGTGTGTCATTTGTAGGTTGAGTCTGCGAAATTTGCTCAGGCACATCGTCACTGTCCAAGATCGAAGCAATATGCTCAGGCCTCGTAGCAGTAGGATTGAGATTCTCCAACCGCCGAACCTCCTCCATCAGCAAGGCGATCTGATCCTCGAGTCCAGCGACATAGTCCCTGTCGAGCTTCCGCCTAGGATAAGTGTGTCAGTGCTGGCCAACAGGCATGTATTTGGAGTAGGGGCAGCTCACTTTGCGGGTCTCTCTGTAATATAGTGACATTCGGTATCCCTGTTCAGACACCAGGAACATTTCGGTTGTACTCCGTCACACTGGGTTGTGTCAGCCCTATTTCTTACCGAAATGTTGGGTGGGAGAAAAGGCCAACCTTGCGCTTGCGCTTTCGACATGTTTCACAAGCTATTGTAACTCGAGAACTTTCCTGGTGGTTCATTATAGCACATGCGTACTAGTAATGTAGATGCATCAATGTTGTCAAGGAGTCATCAGCGGAGAGCTCGGGATCTTTCCGCGCCCATGTGGCTGGGGCTGGGGCTGTGGAGCCTCTAGCCCTAATTTAGGATGGAATGTCTAAGCACGGGATAAGTCGGCGTTATGTTTCACGATTCGGCTTTACGGACATACGTAGGTACAATCGGACAGCCCTAGTCAGGGGTTCTTTAGGTGTTGCTTGCTTTTTCTGCTGACTCTTTCAAGGTCGACTTTGTAATTTAGGGCTTTGTACGCATGGCATCAAGACCTGCCTATGTAAAAATCTCGTCGTTGATAGGGTAGTGAAGCGGGGCTTTTTTGCGCGGGATCTCCCTACATTGGAACAAGGCTACCTAATGGTAATTACTGTGCTCGAACCATAAGAGATCTCGAATCAACTTAGGTCTCGATGTATAATCGCACGGGCTAAGAGACACCTAAGGCAAAGCATTTCGCACAGATGCCAAAGAACCAGCCTCATTCGTGCCATCGACTGTGAGAAACCTCCAGCTGCATGCAGCCAGACCTCTCCTGCTCCAAATAATCGACCTTGGACCACGGCAAAATCCAAACTTATCCTTGCCATTTCGACCAGTGTCGAGACCTCAAGATGGCGATCAAGAACGTCGTCTGGTCATTGCCGGCGTACGTTTCGCCCCACCAAACAAAATTTGCAGTCTCTGAATTGTGTCGCCTTCAAAAAACATAGAAAGATAAACCATACCAGATTCCAAACCGCAGATCATCCAAGCCAAGCTCAACCGGCGAAAAGAGCATCAATGTCAATATAACCATCCTGGCCCCTAAACTTTTCGAAATCCGGAAATACTGCGGCGGGATCTGTCTCCCTGGTTAGATATCCGTTGTCCAGCGCCCAGGCCAGCATGCGGGTCGATTTTGCGTGCTTTATGTACTCAGCAAACTCGTCAACTAACAACTCATAATTGAGACATGGTCCTTGCGGAAGGGAATGCTGGATAGCGCACAGCACACGTGAAAGAGAAGGCTTAGGCATAGCGGTGTGTGCTCCAGGTGCCACTAGAGAATGATCGGCATTTGGTAACAGCCCCTCATCCACAAAGTATAACAGGGGCTCATTGTTGGGCCGGCTGTATTCACCCGAGTATTGTATGTAGTCGTTACATAGATCCCCAACCTCGGACGGGGGCATTGAGATGAAGCCGAGAACCTTGCAGTATGGTGCCGGAAGTTCGGTAGCTGACATGGGTTGAAGGGAGGATCTGAGGAGAGCCTCCGCGACATACCGAGCATTCGCAAGAAGTATTAAGTCCAAGTTGATGTTTTGATCAGGGAAGGTGTACTGGATACCCCACTCAGAATCGATTGTGACGAAGCGATCTGTGATAGGTGCATGCCATAGAGTGGTCGCTTGGAGGTCTGCCCCGCTGTCCAAAAATGCTTGCACCACGGCTCGGTCCAGATCGATATCTGGGCAACAGCATTTAGCCAGGTATTCGAGCCATGGTGAAGCCCTTGCTTTGAACCTGGACCCACCGATATATGAGCTAAACATTACTTGGTTTGGATCCGCACCGGCCAGCAGGAGGTGCTGGATGGTGTGAGAGCAGGTACCGGCATTAGTACATGCGTTTAGAAGAAGGTATGCTTTATATCTGGGACTCAGAGGGGCGCCATTCTGAAGGAAAGAGTCAAGAAGCCCGGGGTCTCTGCCACAAAGAAGGGCAGTTCCTAGGACATCTAGGCTATTTATCTCAAACCTGCCAACCTTACACTGCCTGTATAACCAGTGCTTGGTGTGATATATCTCCTGCATAGACATATCGAGATATAGAAGCAATTTGACCTGTTCCGGCGGTTGCAACTTTGACTTGCTGATATCATTGATTGCGTTGAAGCAATGATAACTTGCCTCGTTCGAATTTAAGTAATAGGATTTGTAGGCCATCAAGAACCCAGAGGTTGCCGCGTGGTAGTACTCGCATAGGCTCAAGGAGCCGGACCGCGTAACCTGATTATTAGACTCGAGAAAGAAGTCACGAGCTGTTCGATGGATAAAGCGTGCCGTCCGATGGCGCTGTGGTGGGCCAGGTGGCCCTATACAGTACAGCGAACTATAAGAATCAAGCGAAGAGGAACAATTCCTCAGAGACGACACGCAATCTAGCATCCCTGCACAGACAACATGAATTCTGGTTGCCACTCGCGGCAACAACAGATCCAAGTTCTGTTGTTGGTCATGAGGCATACCGCGTTGATACCTTTTATATGTTGATAAACAGTGGATCAGTGGTAAATCACCAATTTGGCCAAAACGCAAAACTCCATTGCACGACTCAGAGTGCAGAGCAAGGCTGAAATAGGAACCAGCCTCGGCCATGTAGAGGTGCTGATCGGGTCCGAGCCTGCTTAACATATTTTCGTACAGAGAATCTAGATCACCTGGCGTTTGATCAACCCTGCTGCGCAGTTGATCAAAGTCATCTCCATTCTCGACGCCCTTGCGCACATCCTTGGCCACAAGGGTAGCCCAGAGAAATACTCCTTCAGCCTGTTTAGTGATCTCACTTGCCAGAAAGCTCAAGCCCGAGGGAGATATTGTTCCAGGACTGAGGTCCACGGCGTCAAACTCGTCGTTAATGAACCTCTCGATGTCATCTTTGGTATACAAGTCAACTTTTAAGATCTCCGTTGCACCTGGTGCAAGCTTGTTGACAAGTCCTTGCTCTGGCCGTGACGAAAGGCAAATCTTGACCCCGCGGCTGGATAGTTGCTTGACAAGCCTCAGGACCTTAACTTGATCTTCTACTAGGCACTCATCGAGGGCGTCCACAAAGATACAGACAGAGTGATCCCTAAGCAAGGTGTCGGCCGCTAGGAATAAGAGTGATCTTAGCTCAGCCAAATCCCAGTTTCCCTGTGTTTTCCTCTTTCGCAGCCGAACATCCGAGAGATAGCTTGATTCCAAAGTCCAAGTTGTTTCCAGAAATTGGCATAAAAGCGAACAAAGAAGTCCTCTCTCCGTATTTTGCAGCTTTGCACTGTCTGCAAGCCAGAAATAGAACGAGAAAAAGACTGGCCTTTTTGCCGTTGCAGACAGGTGCAGGGACTGTTCAATTCGATCCATAGAGGTGCAAAGGAATTTCATCAGAGTACTTTTTCCGGAGCCTGGCTTACTCTGGATCCAGAAGATGCAGCCATCAGCCGAAGATCGAAGCCAACTGAGGAAAGCGCTACCGGTCGCGGCGCCCTCGTCGAATATCCATTCAAACGTGCCATCGTGCTTGCTCTCGATGTCATTCTCGCGGGTAAAGGGGCTTCCATATAACAAGCTCTCCAGAATCCTGCTTCTGCGCTGTTGGATATCCTTCTTGGCCTCATTCTCAATATGTGTCTTCTGGACCTCGTTGATACGGTCTAGAATCTGCCTGGTGTTCCGATCTAGGACCAGATCCAACGCCGTGCTCTGGCTATGGCAAAAGCGCACAAGAGCGGTCTGAACCGATAGTTCAAGGGACTTGAAGCGCTCGGTTTGCTTTAGCGCGTTAAGATTGATATTTTCGCTATCATACGCCTTCTTAGCAATCAAGACCTCCTCAAACGCCTGGAGCCACAAGCTATGGTACCTACCGAATGCTAACAAGCAACTTTGTATCCAGCTCGCCACGCAATTCTTGCAAGTCCCGTTCAAGCTGCGGAATCTTCCTGGAGAACTGCATCCTCACGCTCCTCAAAGCGCGTTGCCGCCTCGAAGCTAACCGCAGATCAAGCCGTTTTTGAAGCGCCGTGGCCTTCTCAATGCATCGCTTAACACAGTCCTGTAACTCAGCCTCTATCGAGCCAGACGCAGTGGGCTGGCTTATGATTTTAGTGGATTTGAGCTGCTGACAGAGGCCTTCCATTTCGTCGGCGGATTCGACAAGACGCGTCTGGTTCGGACCCAGGCCATCTTTGTAGATGCTGATAACCTTCACGCCAAGGTCGATAAGTGTGGCGACATTTACTAGGAGGCCAAATGCCGTAACTGGATCCATTCTTGTTCGTGGTCAGAGCGCTGGAGCAGGATCCGAGGCGAAATTTAGGGTGAGATGAGAGCCCCTCATTTTGAGCGCAGGAGGCTGTGCGCATGCACTGTGTTGTACCACACCTCTTACCAATTGGGCCACGGTTTCAGACACTGTTACACATGGCGTTCTTCGCAATGGGGCGCATCTTGAGAACTATGGTAGCCTTTGGCACTCATAACGAACACGGGGGACGGATGAGCCACCCAGTGATCGCATCTCGCTCTAAGATATGGGCTTTAGCTCTTAGGTGATTATCACAGTGTAATTAATCCAATCAGGGGCCACAGCAGGTGACAGGCTTTGTTCCTAGATGTCGGCCACCTGGTACCCATCACGCAGGCACCGCGGGGGTTGTAGATATGGTATTGTCTTGGTACCATGTATCGGGAAAGGCTAGGCACTGTCAACCTCTCGACGTATGGGAGACATTGATGAATAAAGGGTTCAAGATAGCGACCGGACGAGATGAGAGGGCAAAGCAATCCGCAAGTAAAATAAGCTAAGACATACAGAGTACCTGGATCCGAATTCCTGGAAACTATGCCTGTCGGTACCGTCCCTTATCTGCTTAATTAAACCAACCGCCTGCAAGTGCACGTCATTTACGGCTATCAAGTCTCAATTGGGGGCTGCCTAATCAGCCCTCTCTAGCTTTTACTACTTTCGTAAATAATGGTAAACAAGCTCTTAGGACAGAGTAATAAAAACCATGATCTTAGACCTGCAGTATTAAGTTCATATCACAATTCTTATAATGTCAGCAGACAAGAAGAAATCCGCCGAAGCAACCCCTTCCCTAGTGCCAGAAACCGGCACGACCGTCCTCATCAACAGCCATGGCCTCCACCGCAGCCTCAACAACCGACAGATCCAGCTCATCGCGGCCGGGGGCGCCATCGGCACAGCCCTGTTTATCAGCATCGGCGAAGCCCTGGCAAAGGGCGGCCCAGCGAACCTCTTACTAGCATTCACGCTCTACGCCAGTGTCTTAGCAATGGTCAACAACTCGATCGCGGAGATGACAACATTCATGCCGGTCGAAGGCGGCTTCATGCGTCTCGCCGGGCACTGGGTCGACGATGCGCTGGGGTTCATGGCCGGCTGGAACTTCTTTTTCTACGAGGCCTTTGCGATTCCGTTTGAGATTACGGCGCTGAATCTGGCGATGAGCTTTTGGAGTGAGGAGGTTACGAGGCCCGGACCGACTGCGGGGGTTTGTGCTGGGGTTGTTGTTTGTTATGCGTGAGTCTTCGCCTACCTACCATACCATACCTTTGATTATCGCCGTCCTTGTGTGCGAGGAACGATTTCTGACAATATACCTACCTAGACTGCTCAATATCGCCGCAGTACGACTCTACGGCGAGTCGGAATTCTGGCTATCTGGTGGAAAGATCATCCTCATCTTCATCCTATTCGCATTCACATTCGTGACGATGGTCGGAGGCAACCCGCAAGGCGACGCCTACGGCTTTCGATACTGGACAACACCCGGCGCCTTCGCCGAGTTCTATACGCAGGGCTCACTGGGCCGGTTCGAGGGCTTTCTCGCGTGCTCCTGGAGCGCAGCATTCACGGTCGTCGGGCCTGAATTTATCTCCATGGTGGCATCAGAAGCAAAGCACCCCAGGATGTACATCAAGGCTGCCTTTAAGACAGTGTACTTCCGGCTGTGCCTGTTCTTCGTCCTTGGTGCACTGGCTGTCGGGGTAGTTATCCCTTACAACCACCCAGTCCTGGTAGACATCTACTTCGGCTCCGGCTCCAGCGCCACAGCCTCCTCGTCGCCGTATGTCATCGCCATGACGGATCTGGGCATCACTGTACTCCCGCATATCGTCAACGCGCTGATCATGACATCCATGTTTTCCGCTGGGAATACATATATTTACTGTGCAACGAGAACGCTGCACAGTCTGGCACTCGAGGGTCGCGCCCCGAGCTTTCTGCGACATTGCACGAAGAACGGCGTCCCGATTTACTGCTTCTGCATGGTTATGGTGTTTCCCCTCCTCTCGTTCTTGCAGGTCAGCAGCAGCTCAGCGCAGGTGATTACCTGGCTCATTAGCCTGATCACAGGCGGAGCCATGATAAACTACCTCGTCATGTCCGTAACATTCCTGCAGTACTACCGCGCTTGCAAGGCGCAGGGGTTCGACCGGAAGGCACTGCCGTACTACGGATACTTTCAGCCCTACGGCGCATATATCGCAATCTTTGTGCAGGGAATTGTATTTCTGTTTGCGGGATACCGATCGATCTCGCCGTGGGACGCGACAGGCTTTGTGACCAACTATATGATGCAGATGCTTGCGCCGGTGTTGTTCTTCGGCTGGAAGATCTGGAAAAGAACGAGCTATGTCCGACCGGAGAACGTGGATCTTGTCTGGGAGGGGCCGGTGGTGGATGCATATGAGGCTGGTTGTGTCGATGCGCCCAAGACCTTCTGGCAGGAGATGGGGGAGTTGGTGGGCTTGCGCAAGAGGGAGACTGCACCTGCATCTACTTACCTAGGTAGGTAAGTCATAGAGCGTTATCCCGAGTAGGCTGCAGCTTTTCCCTTGGAGATAAGGAAAGGCGCTCGCTCTTGACTACCGAATGAGGTAGTTGGTCGAGTTAGCACCACTAGCACCGGAAAATGCCCCAAATTAGATAGGTCTACTTATCTACACATGGATTCCATCCCTTGAAAAGTACAACAAAAGCCTCCAAGATCTACTGCCGATAACGATTCCCCTCCCGAAAGACTGGCTCCCAAAGACCCCTCCGCTCCATCGCCCCAACCTGCAACCCCCTAAGTACAGTGTAAACAAATTCCAGCGTAGGCATAGGCACACCGAGCCTCCTCCCTTCCCTCAACGGCTCCCCCACAATAACCTCACATTCAATCAGGCTCCCCCTAAGCACATCCTGCAGCATACTTGGCTGGTAGAACATATCCACGGGGTCGGTACGAATAACTTCCCGTATCAACTCGGGACCTGTTGAGAACTCCATGCCCGCGGCATTCGCAGCCGCGATGAGTTCTCGGATAATTGGCTTTACAAGGTCATCGACGACATGCTGCGTCATCCGCATCCGCGTCGTATCCATCCGCAGTATCGCAGAAACGGAGTTGAAGCTCGTGTTGTAGAGGAGCTTGCGCCACCGCGTGCGCTGGACGTTCGGGTCGTAGTGGATGTCAAGTGTATCATTGGGATCGTAGATGCTGATATACCTGCGTGCAGCGGTTTCTGACAGCTTGGCAGGAATGTTAGGGTTGATGAAGGGCCCGATCGACTGGTTATCGGCGTCGTCTTGGATGATCACGCCCGGCTGAATCTCTCTCACTCCTATCCTGGAGACGCTGCTGATGATAGGGTTCGTAGGGTACTGCGCCATTACGGCCTTTTCGACGTTGAGGCCGTTCTGCGAGAGAACGATTGCTGTTTTCCCCGGCGTTACCGCGGGCTTGATTATCTCTGCCACCGTCGGAGAGACGTCGGGGGTACATTTTGTCGTGACGAGGATGAAGTCGAATGGCTGGAGCTCTTCAGCTGTCACGTCGGGTACAGTATTCCGGACTATCCGGATGATAAGTACTGGTCATATATGGAGGTGCTCTGACAGCATACTTTCTGACGGTCGCCAGCCTTCAATATCTCGGCCATACTGAACTGAGTATATTCGTAATCCGTGCTTCAGAACTGTCTCATAGCTGGATCGCAGCACTGCCGTCGCCCGAGCCTTTCCTCCGCGCTCCAGGGCATACGCGGCCATTGTGCCGACACCCCCGGTGCCGACAATGAGGATCCTTGCTTTTGGTTCCGTCATGGTGTATCGGATGTTTTCGTTGAAATGTCTGGAGGTCAAAAGAATATTGAATTTGTATAGATGCATTCTCGACAAGATCTACGGTCGGGTTCCACTCAGCACTACTACGGAGTAAAGTTAGGGCTATCTCGCTCGGAACTTCCAAGTTCCCTCTCGCTCGCAAATGCCGAAAGAGAATTGATAAGATCCAACTTGGCCAATCGCATTGCGATCGATAACTGCACACATACCAACCCATCTGAAGCGCTAGACCTACTCCAACATTCACAGATTAGCCCAAGATCTTCCCCCAAAAGCGCCAATAACCTCCCTAGCCCCCTTATCACCCGACGTCAACGCCCCCTCCATATACCCCCTCCAATGATCCGAGTACTCCGTTCCAACGAAATGCAGATTTCCCACCGGCTTCCCATACACATCCGCAAACTCAGTGAAGTGTCCCAAGGCCGGGATGGGCGCCAACGCCCCGCGGCTAAACTGCTCGTGCTGCCAGATCTGGTCGATGTATTCGATTGGGTTCCATACATCTGCTGTCCTTTCCTGGATGTTAATCTTGTAGATTGCAGCTAGTTGTTTGAGAACTGCGTCCCGACGGCTAGAGGCATCCAGATTACTCCACTCCTCGCCAGCCCGTCCATTGACGAAGCAGGTGAAAGCGTAGAGATTCCGCTCGGGAACGCTGGAGTCGCGAACGATGCAGACTGGACCAGTGTAGCTGAAAGCAAACCCGTTGTACCCGAGGTCTCGCCACCAGCGTTTGCTGTAGTACACGATGGCCTTGTTATAGTGGCCTAGACGGGTGGCGTTTGTCATCTCGCGCAGACGGGGTGGGAGTGTCGGGGTGAAGCTCAGCTCGCGGTACATGGTGCTGGGGATTGAGAGGATGCATTTTCGGCCGACGAATTCCTTGCCGTTCTTTGATCGGACAATGACTTTGGTCTTTAGGTCGTTGATGGAAGAAACGGGGGTCGAGAGGAAGAGGTTCTTCCTGCCGAAGAGTTTCGCGAGTCCTTGCACGATTTCGGTCGTTCCTGGCCAGCGTCAGGTTTGCATTTTTAACAGTAAAATAGACAATACAGTGAGCTCACCACCCTGCAGACGTAGATAATTGCCTCCGGTCTTGTCGTCCGCCCGAACCGCAAGCAGGCCATGGTTACTGCGACAGTAGTCGACAAAGTACGCCGCAGACTCCTCGGTCGACTCGACGCCGTGCATGGCTTGGGCCCAGATATTGACCATCTTCGCCGTTGTCTTGGTGGCTCCGAGATCGCGGACATACTGATCCAGCGAGACCCGGTCATGCTCTGGTCTCAGCGCCTCTTTCTTCAAAGACAGCTCCTCGATATGGTCGCGGATGCGGATGAGGTTGCGCTTTTCGTCTTCGGGGAACTACCACATAACAATCAACTCAAGCCAAAAGACCAAGCCATAGCTTAGGGAATAAAATACGTACATCCGGCACAATCCCAAACGGAAACTCCAGCCTCTCCCTCTCACCAATCTGCATAATAGCCACCCCATCAATCGGCTGGGCCGTGGTCTTGAGCCCAAACTGCTGGATGTACGACCATATACGCGGTTGCAGGGTGTCGTTCACCCAGGCGGCGCCGAGGTCAGCCACGCCTTTGCCTGAGGCCAGGGGGATGCTCCAAACTTTGCCGCCTACGCGGTCTCGGGCTTCGAGGACGGCGACGGAGAGACCGGCTTGTTTTGCGGTGTAGGCTGCTTGGAGGCCGCTGAGGCCGGCGCCGATGACGATGAGGTCGTACATGGTAGTGAATAATAGGTAGACGAAGATCGGAGGCTAGGGTTGCGACTGAGGAGGGAGAACTAGTTTCTTTTTATGTCTTGTTCAGATATTCTACTCCTTATAGATCAATCTTTTTCTGTATTCCAGTAGATGCTCGTCTCATTGCACAAAGGGGAAAGGCCGAGCGAGCTCAAGCTCCAGCTACTCAATGCTACTCCAACTTGATACCATATGATATGGTAGGGTACTCTCAATAAAGAAGGCTTCTCCTATGCATCCGCAAGATAACACCTAACCGCGTCCTCCGGCCGTTTCCTATGCACAAACTCGGGAATCCTCTCGAACATCTCCCACCCCATCTCCCTCAGCAAGCGAATCTGATCACGAATCCATCCCTCGATCTCCTCGCGGCCAGGATCCTCCCCTTTTATCTTTCTCTCCCTTAACCGCCCAAGCGCAGCATCACACCTCCCCCTCAACCTCTGCACCTTCTGCTCCATAAACAAATTCCGAATTAGATCATGACTGTCCAGAGTATGATGCACACTCCCCAGCGTCGTACCAGAGTCATCCGCATCCGGATCCGCATAGTTATAGCTATTCACCAGACTCAGGCGCTCGGCGCAATTGGCCGCCCGTAACGCCGCGTGCTCGAGGTATGCACCCGCCATCATTACGCCCGCGCCGATTCCTGCCCCCGCGGCATTGATTACACGCCCGTCGCTTATTTTCACCGCTGTCTCGCCGCCGAGCATGGTCGATGTGTCGCTGAGCATGAGGACCAGCACGACGGGCGCCTGGTCGTGGTGCCAGCCGTCGATGGGGACGGAGTCGTACTGCGACGCGCTGACTTTTTGGCCCGGGGGCAGGGGCTTGGAGGGGACTTCGTTCAGGTTGTAGACGCCGTCTGTGCCCTCCGGCCCTAGCTGCACGTTGATGTAGCCGAGATCATTGACGCCATTTTGGAGCTGGAGCTGGGCGCCGAACGCGAAGTTTACGGCGGCTTGGGTGACGGGGTGCGTCATTGCTTGTTTGATGAAGGGGGCGTCCTGGTCTCGTCAGTCACGACACTGGAAGTTGGGGATAACTGTAGCCGGCGTACCTCTTCACTCTTCGTGAACCCAGTAATAATGCAGGGCGCTCTCTCCCATGACTTCATGTACTTGTCAAGGAATGAGCGGCGGAAAACCTCACGGCGTATCATGCGGATCCCTTCATCGGAGAAGAGCTGGAAAGGCTCGGTGTAGCAGAGATCAGGTACGCCCTTTGGCACCGGCAGTCCGAGCTCGCTGAAGGTGTAACGCTTGGAGGGGGGTTGAAAGTTGAGGTGGATTGCTGGGTCGAAGGGAGGGACTGAGAGTTCTTGGTCTGCCGCCGCTGTCAGACTGGTGGGCTGGCTATAAAGTGCTGTCTTCGTTTCGGCCATTATGTTTCTTCAATATCTTATTGTTGTTTTTAAGAGAGGTGGTTTACTTTCAATAAGTCATTAAACGTAGAGGGGCGTGGAAACAAACAGTTTGAGCGACTTGTACATAGTATTTATTATGTCTGAGTTATTATCGAAAGCTCTATCCGAATGCCCCAAGCCCCATGCATAGACAGAGCATTCTGATAAGCAGCAGATGGAGTAACTCCGAGCGTGCCCCGCAAGATCGTCTATCTATCTCTACCACCTAGTGGACAATGGTCACAATCTAGATCTAACTCTAGAGAGCCCAATACTTGGAGAGAAGTTGAAGGTGTTGGGAACCTTTGCCTGCATTTGTTACAAGCCTAGACCCCCTTGCTCAATTCCCCTCCAGACTTCCGAATCTCGTACTCCAAATCCGGCTGAAACTCGACGTAAAGCGTTTCCTGCAATAGTATTAGCGGGCCTCGCTCCACGATTACTACCATAGGTAAGGTAGACTCACTGGATCAGCATTAACCTTAGCCGTATACTCAGCCTCCTTATCCCCAATCTTCTTCTTCGGCAGTCTCGCCCCCTCCACCATTAACTGCACTTCGCACGACCGCTCCATAAGCGTAAACAAATACGCCGCCTCATTAACCGTAGACCCCGTTGTAAGCAAACCATGATTCTGCAGGATAGTAACTCGCTTTTCCTTTCCTAGTGCATCCGTAATTCTCCTCCCTTCCTCTTCTTCTAACACTACGCCCCCGAAACTCTCATACACCGCCTGGATACCCCAGAAAATACACGTATCCTGGCTAATAATGTCCAGCGGCTTTCCAAACGTAGACCACGCCTTGCCAGCTGGGGAATGCGTGTGACAGGCAGCATGGATATCCGGCCGTGCCTTGTGAATTGCACTGTGGATGCGGAACCCGGCTGTGTTGACGGCGACGCGGTTTCCGCCGATCACATGGCCCTCTTCGTTGACGTGCACCATGTCGCGCGCTTGGAGCATGCCGAAGTGGACGCCCAGGCTGTGTCGTCAGATACCATATCTAAGGGTAATATGCGGGGTGGATAGGAAAGATATGCCACTTACGGATTGATCCAGAATGTATCTGGCTGCACCGGGTCCCGCACACTGATATGCCCGGCAGACCCCTCTGTAAAGCCCTTGCGCGCAAATACCCGAAACGCACCCGCCATATGCTCCAATTGCCATTGCCGCTTTTTGTGTGGGTCGTCAAAGTGCGGGATGCTGCGGAAGGGGTACCCGCCTGTTGCGAACTGGCTGATAACGGTTTCCTGGGCTTGCGGCTTCTGAATTGTGATTGTGGTCGACATTGTTGGTTCTGGGTTGTGACTGATAAGACTCGCTGTCAATAGTGAGTTTATATGTAGTAGTTGGGAATTAGCAGGGAAAGAACTAGCGAGACTCGTATCATGTATCTACTCCAACTGCACCTGCCCGCAGCTTGCTTATCATTGACTCTAACCCCGCAATCCTTCAGCCTTGGATTCTCCACTTAATATGCAGTCCTCGCTCGCTCGCGACTTCCCTTTCTTTTATTTCAGGAGGCATGGCATCTATATCGAATTCTCACAGACCACATCGCAAGACATCGAGCGGGTGCTGGACCTGCCGAGCCCGCAAAGTCAAATGCGACGAGGGAAAGCCAACCTGCCGCCAATGTCGTCGCTATGGCCGTGAGTGCGAGGGATATGAGGTTAGACTGCGATGGGTTGATGATGATGTGGACCTTGCTGAGCAGCCTGGCTCGCGGAGAAGCCAAGTTGCGCGGAGTGAGAGACCCCCTACCTACCCGCCCCCTTCTATTAGGGTTAGGGCTAATAATGTGAACAAGGCCCGCCCCGAGATCCGCTGCCCTATTACCGGGTAGAGGAGATTTTGTCAACCCTTGATGGACTAGAACCTGCTGAACAAACTGATGTCTCGCTCTTTCTTTCTGGCTTCGGCGTCTTTGGAAATGTGCATTCATTTCAGGCGGCCTCGTTCTCGGTCCCGGCCCCAGTGCTGGTCCCAACGGCGTATACCCCCCGGAGGAAAGACTTTGCGCAGCCAGACGCAGATGTCTATTCGCCTATAGGAGCCGCAGAATATTTACCGGGCACCGTTGAATCTAATTTAGGAGGAGTACTTACCGAGCACCCCCAGCACGAAGACGGTGCCTCGACCACGTCCTCCGGCTTATGCGCAGAGCCCATCCACCTTACCCCATCCGAGCGGTTCCTGCTAAACCACTACGCCAACCGGGTCGTCAATATATTCTGCGTCGTTGAGAACGAAAGGAACCCATGGAAAGCCATCCACCTCCCCAAAGCCCTCCAGACAGTCGGCGAGCTTAGCCTAACCGGCTCAACGTCACGCATTCGACAAGCCCTCCTCAGCACCCTTCTGTCAGTTAGTGCGTTTTGCCTCTTTAATTATCGCAAGTCCCAGCTTCGACGTGATGAAGCGTTACATTGGAAGGCTACGGCTGAAGAACTAAGATGTAAGGCTATTGAGCTGCTAAAGGGTGCTGTGGAGAATGACCTCTACATGTGCCCCCGGCCAAAATATAAAGAGTTTCTGGCGACAATGCTTTCCATGGTGACTATTAATGTAGGTGACGTGACTCATGCTTACTTGGCACTTGGCAGACAGGTATTTATTGCATGCAGGTCATGTCCGGCGATATCGAGACCTGCGGTGTCCACCTCGACGGCGCATTGCGCTTTATCCACCATGCATACAGCTGGAAGACCAGGTACTCAAGCAAGGCTCAAGCCCTGCATCGCCAGTACTTGTACCTACGAACGATCTACGAAAGCACATCCCCTCGAGGCCAGGTGTCTAGTGACCTTGACGTCTTCTGTCACGAGCTATTCCGTAACCTCTCCCATTCTTCAGATGATACAAGCTACGAAACCGTCTACGGTGTCCCCTACGCTCTGCTAGCTCTCTTAACCCAAGCCATAGAGCTCATCAACAAACTGCATGCCGCCTCTTCTCCAAGTGCATGCCCAAACTCCCAGTATCTGGTCCCACCGCACCTAGCCACGGAATGTGATACCCTAGAAAGCAAAACTATGGACTGGACATGGTCAGACTCAGCCTCTCAAACCCCTGCAGACCTTAACACAGACATTGCGTCCCGCATCATAACCCACCAAACAACGGCATTCCACAACGCCCTAATCATCTACTTAGCGCAGCACATCCGGCTGCTAAGCCACCGGTTCCTGCAGCCCTATGTGAAAGCCGTGCTCGACAGCATGGAAGCAATCGAGGAGATCAAGAGGGAGACAAATATCCTCGCTGCCCCGTTATACTGGCCGGCTTTTATCGCTGCTAGCGAGACATTTGATTCAAGTCTACAGGGACGGTTTCGGAAGTGGCATGAGCGCATGGAGGTTTATGGGGTCGAGGCGCTGCGGACGGGGATGGATGTTGTTGGGGAAGTTTGGGTGAGGGGGCCTCCAACTGGTGCGGGTAGAAGGACATGTTTGTGGAGGGAGGTTGTTGAGCATGGGGGGTGGGCTTTGATGTTGAGTTGACGTTGAGTCCTTCGTCCAAGCGTAGTATACACTACCTACATAGGTAGGTACCTACCGGTTAGCAACCTACCTATAAAAGTATGCACCTGATACTGGAGGAGGGAACTTACGCATCGCGGCGCCCTGTGCTATGCCCTATAGTAGTTATTATTCACCTAAGTGAAAGCATGTCCACACGTCAAGGTAGCAACAAAGTAGAAAAAGTTCAATTGTGCATGTGTCAAAGAATGCAGGGCACATTGTTCTTCTCGATCTCTTTAAGCCAGACCAACGGTTCCAAAGTTATGCTGGGCTCTTTGACGCTCAAACAACGCAGTATAACTAATAGCACAATGGGCTCAATGCAGATGCAAGAGTGAGAAGATTTGAAGAAAGAACAACCTCATTATGTTCGAAACATTGCGCTATCTATAAGTAGAAGGAAGAAGTTGACTGATTCCTGTTCACTCCTGTTCATCATTACAGCCCAAGGATATCTGTGACTGCGACATCGACTGTGCTTAACACTTCCGGACTGCCTGCTAACCCACAGCTCCAGCCTTAATCCATACCCCACTAACATCCAAAGCGCCCACCACAAAAATGCTCCCCCACGAATTCTCCCTTGGCAAAGACTCAGCGGAATGGTATCTAGTCTACCACAACGCCGACAGCGAAACCTGCACAATCTACACCTGCGCACCGCTGGAAACAAACATTAAAGAAACCGAGAAGCAGCACACGCACAAACTCCTCGAAGACCAGGACTTCAATCTAACTTCCCTAGATCTCCAACTCGAGCTGATCGCCGAAGTGATCTCCGACCAGTTCGACTTTCAGGAGTTCGAGACATGCACGCAGATCAGGCCCGCAGCCAGCCCGAAGTATGTTGTGGGTGTGCTGGAGAAGATGAAGGACTTGGGGTACGTTGAGGCAAATGTTGTGGAGAAACTTCGCAGGCAGATGGTTCTGTGGTTTGTAGAGAATGCTTGTTTGGCCTTGGAATGCTTACAGGGCCGGGCGGGGCTTTAACTGGGATTCATTGCGCTGGATGCTTGCGCTGCTTCTGTCGGTATCTGGGCTATGTTACACTTTATTTTAATGTTAGATGCTATTTTTGCGGAAAATGAAAAATAAAGGGGAGGGAAGCCTTTTCCCATCTACCAAGCTTATTGCACTAGCCGTAGATGATTAGAGATCAACTGTAAGAGTCATGGTGAGATCCACTACATCAAGAAGTTCACTCTTCTTTATCGCCGTCTTCTACTTGCGTAATTGGGTCCTTAAATTAAGGTCAGAGGCTTGAGGCCATGGTTAGGCTATGTCTTTCTCAACGGCCTTTGAGTTAAACTCAATATAAATAGTATAAGGGCTAAGAAAAGGCCTCTCAGTGCAGTAAAAGTAATTTTCAACCTTACAAAAGCGCGGCTTTTTTCAGCTTCCCGTAACCGCATCAAACAGCACTGAGCCGGTTACCCCAATGAAGAAGACTAACTCAACCATAAGAGTACCATAGAGAGCTACACTCGAGATATTTGCAGTAAAGCTAGCGTGTTCCAATAATTCATAACAAAATGTAACATCGTAAAATCCTCCAATTGACGTACGTGAAACAAGCATGAAATCGGCCGGGCAACTTGGCCGAGATCGGCGTCTCGGGCGATAAGAAGCCCGAGTTAGGGCTTCTAACCCCGACACCATAAACCATCATATACCTACGCTCTCCCCCTGTGACTACTCCAAGTCGCAAATCTACTTACAAAATGACCTCCAAGGCGTCAGAAACCACAATCGACGCCCTCATAATAGGCGCCGGTCCCGTGGGCCTGCTCACAGCCTACCAGCTCGCGCGGTCGGGATGCAATGTACAAATCATCGACAAGGAGGACAAATTCGCGACGAAGGATTCCGGTGGCGCAAATGCGCTGTACTCGCGGTCTGTGGAGCTCTTAAGACCAGCTTGGTCTTGTCAATGACATTTTGCAACAGTGTCATATTGTGCGTGAGAGTTATACGTATGATGCGGAGGGGCACCGCGTGGTACCCGGGCGAGTATGGAACTTCGTGGAAAATATCGGAGATACAAGGCGGGGGCCTATTGAGGATTGCTTTCGGAGACATCTTCAGGCGAAGAGTGCGGAGCTAAGGACTTTGACGGAGTGTGTGCGGTTTGAGGTTGTTGGGAGTGAGCATGTTCTGAGTGTGCTTAGGAACCTGAGGGATGGGTCTGAGTATACGGTTGAAAGGTACATTCCCTCACTGGCTACCTCAAGAAGCTCATTGCCGACAAGCCCCGATAGCAAGTATGTCATCGGCGCCGACGGATGGAAGAGTTTCGTGCGAAGACACCTCAACATCCCCTTCGATAGGGATACAACCCAGGACAAATGGATTTGAATTAATGGACGGGTGAAGACCAATCTACCTACACCGCGCTTATATGGGTACCTTATCCCCCTCACACTTCACGTATCAGGAACTAAAAAGATAACTTTGGCAAGATCCATCGAGAGCCCAACACACGGGAACGTCCTCTGGGCCCCTCTCGACCGCAATATAACCTAAATGGGCTACGTCTTTACTCCTGAGCGAAAGGCCCGTCACGGAAGGCAATTATCGCAGATATTGTGGTTCAAGAGGCCATTTCCGCGGTGAAGCCATTCGAGCTTGAGTTTGAGACGGTTTCGTGGTGTACTTTGTACGTCTCCCATTTTGTCTTTTGAAGTGGGTTAGTTCTAATTGTCGGAGATACATTCTCGGCCAACGAATTGCGTCGATATGCCAGCCGAGTCTCGGGGTTTTCCTCGGCGGCGATGCATGGTGAGGACAAAATAACCTTCGCTCAAGCAGGTATACTCCGATTTTAACTAGTCCCAGTCACACGTATTGCTCAGGCGCAGCACAGGGCCTTAACACCGGCATCCACGACGCCATCAACCTAGGCGGGAAGCTAGCCTTTATCATCAAAGGTCTGGCTAAGCCGTCATTACTGGAAACATACAACGAAGAGCGCTGCGCCGCCGCACAGCGCCTCATCGCTTTTGACAGACGCTTCTCAACCCTCATGGCGAACAAGTGGCCAGCTGGTGAGGAGCCAGAGCCCGGCAAGGAGAAAGACATCAACCAAGTTCTGGCGGCAGCTGGGAAGCAGAAAAAGCTGGTCGTGAAAGTTGGAGAGCGAGCGTCAGGTGTCGAGTCCTGAAGCCTTGGACTCTAGAACGTGTTCCCCTACACTGGATCACCCCGAACAAGTCCTGCTTCTATATTGCTGCATTTGCAGGCGATCCGCGCATGGCTTTACCCGGTATATGCTCGTTCTCGGCGTACCTAGCGCAGACCACGTTTCTGGCGGCCGCCGCAGCGAAGGGCGTGATCAAGACCATTGCCTTTGCCTCTGTGAGTAACTTGGCCTTGGGTACGCAGGAGGCACTGCAAGGGCAGACCCCTTTCAGCGTGATATACTATGGCGGTAAACCGTCTGCGTATCGTCGTTATGGCGTGAGCCTAAGGTATTGGAAACACGAACCGCAAGAATCTGCAGGTTACTGACAACGCATCAGTCTCCCAAGCCCCTCAAGGAAGGGGAGTATATTTACAACGATAAAAGACGCTGCTCATCCTCAACAGCAAACATAGACTCCAACCTAGAACGAGCTGAGTCCGCTGAGGAATGGTTCCCAAATGTCGTTTCTGATTCCATGGAGTTTCCAAGTTCATCCGAGCTGACCATGAAGTGCACAGGAAGTTTGTATGGCACGCCCATTCCACCCTCAGCCGCCAGAGACCTACAGTAGACTTTGAAGAACCGGGTATCCCCGTCGGAAGAGAAAAAGTAAATACGGGTCGGATTCGCCCGACAAACCAAAATACTGGGCCGAAAACCCGGGCACCTTGTCGAGAGATCTGATTGATGATTGGCTTACAGCTGAATTCGATGGTTGTCGCGGTGGGGAGGAGAGGCTAGAGACGTTCGCTTCTGCCAGCTGTGAAATTAATATATCGTTAAGTCCAGATCGCCAATCCAACGCCGGTTGACTGTTCTGTAGGCTACTTCATAAAGGAGACAGGTTCACTCCTTGGTCCGGGGAAGGATGAAAGTCCCATGTTCCTAGGCCATTGGCGCTTTCTTGTAACGGATTTCCAGCGCCTCCAGCAATGTTCCCATCATCCCAAGTCGCCAAAAGAAGGCCGTTATCTTCTGCTGAAGAGGCTTGGACGTTGTTGGCGAGCGTCAAATCTGGTTCAAAGTCCTCTCTTCTCCTTTGCAAAGGCGGGGCATCAAATCTGCACTGGGGCCTCTGCGTATGCAGTTTGTGCACGGTGGTTGGGACTCGATACGACAGGGCGACTTTGCGTCTGCGACAATCATCGCATGGCCGAAGTCGCTTGGACCGATATGGCTGAAACAGATGTCGGATTCCTGGTTGTTTCGGTCATCGGAAATGATGCTTAGAGAGAAAGTGGCCAATTATCGACATGATTATTCGCAGCACGAGGCGTGCAGAACAATCGTCATGCAGGACCAGAGGTCGATTGGAGCTTAGAGCAATGGTGGACGCGAGGCAGTCGCGACAGCACGTTCCACCTTGGCTATAAAGGGACTAGCGTCGCACGTGCCACCATCCCCGGACTTCGGATTTCGTAATCCGTTTGTTTATCTCGGGCGACTTGACTTTATCGCAACGCCCGAGCGCCTTATCGTTGCTCCCCACTCCAAAGGATTCATGAGGAGGGGTTTCTATCCTGTCCGTCGCTTGCAGTGAGTGTTCCTCTCTTGCCTCTTCTATCTCCCTATATTGCCGCTTGCAATGTACGACCTTGTCATCACTAACGGAGTCTGTGTTACAGCCGCAGATGTCGCACCGCTGGACATCGCCATCCAAGGCGAGAAGATTGCGCTTCTAGCGCCATCTGGCTCACTAGCGAAAGACGGTAGAGAAGTGATAGATGCGCGGGGTGGCTATGTCATGGTATATTTACATTGTTACTCCCATAACCTCACAATTGACCAGTCAACAGCCCGGTGGCATCGACTGCCATGTCCATCTACAGGAACCGCCGCTTTTCGGCAAAGGCACATCCTCCGACGACTACGAGTCCGGTTCCCGTTCCGCCATCGCAGGCGGAAACACCACGATCGTGACCTTTGCCCCGTTGGTGAAGAATACTTCCGCGACACCGTTGAGCGTCATCCGAGAGACGCATGCCCTCGCGGATGGACAATGCTACTCCGACTACAGCTTCCACGTCCTAATGGGCACAGCGAGCCCCGAAGCCCTACAGGAGTTCCCGAAGCTTCGCGAAGAGGGTATCAGCTCCGTCAAGATCTACATGACTTACCAGGCATTACAATTGAAGGACGGCGACATCTTATCGGTTCTGCTAGCCGCGCGGGAGAATAAAATACTCACCATGATCCACGCGGAGAACGGCGAGGTTCTTGACTGGTTGACGAACCAACTCGAAGCCGCTAAACTGTTCGCGCCCAAATACCACTCAAACTCGAGGCCCCCAATTCTAGAAGCAGAAGCGACGAACCGCGCCATCGCACTCTCGTCCCTTATCGCCGATACCCCGATCCTCCTCGTCCACGTAAGCGACGTCGGCGCAACAGCACGTATCCGTGAAGCACAAAGCCACGGCCAACCGATCATGGCCGAGACATGCCCGCAGTACCTCTTCCTAACCCGCGACGACCTTGACAAGCCAGGCTTTGGAGGAGCAAAGTGTGTCTGTTCTCCACCACCGCGTGATAAAAAAGACCAGGAAGCGATCTGGACGGGTCTGGATAACGGTACATTCGCGATTCTCAGCTCCGATCACTGTCCTTTCTGGTACGACGACGCCGAATCTGGCAAGAAGACGTGCGTTACGAGCGAGCATCCCGTCGGCCAGTTCAAGTACATCCCCAACGGCCTACCGGGCGTGGAAACACGTATGCCACTCGCCATGTCGGCGGGGAAGCTCGAGCTCACGAAATTGGTTCAAGCTACGTCAACCAACGCAGCGAAGCTTTACGGACTATACCCCAGGAAAGGAGCGATAATTCCTGGCATTTCCGATGCGGATCTGACCATCTGGTATCCCGGGAAGCTGGATCTGACGATCACGAATGAGATGCTACACCATAATACGGATTACACGCCGTACGAGGGCCACAGAATCAACAACTGGCCTAGGTACACTATTCTACGCGGCCAGGTCGTTTGGGATCGCGACAATGGGGGTATCGTTGGCCGCAAAGAATATGGGCAGTTCATCAAGCGAGATGCTGCAGTTGGTATTTGGAAGGTGGATGCGAAGAAATTCAACCTTGAAGAATTGTAAAGACTAATCTCTATTACCTCTTGCCTGCCATATAGCCTTGAATTGATGTTTCGAAAACAGTGCGGACTGGCTTTTGGGCTCTATTCTCACCTACCTAGGTATTAGCATTCAATATATATTTACGTCTTCTGAACATCATAACGGCGGCCATTCAATTTCACAAATCAAATGACCTGATCACCAATGGACTTAGCCTTCTAGAACGTTTGGCAAGCATTTCCACACTAAATTGATAAAAGCTATCCTTCATAACACAGTCGTAGGGATGTTTTCTGCTGCTGTGGCCTCAGGCATCCAAGGCAACAAGAGGCCTGCTAGCTCCGATACGGCCGAGCGGCCATTCTTCCTCCGAGTTCCCCGGCGGCAGCTCCTCTCTCCACACCAACCTCCTTCACAACATCATCGAAGATGACAGACCTACAGCCACCCCGTAAACGCCACCGCCAAGCCTTCTCTTGCATTGAATGCCGCCGTCGCAAAGTCAAGTGCGACCGAGCTAGACCGTGCTGCGGGCAGTGCAAAGCCCTGGATCTCACGGCGGCCTGCGCTTATGACGACAACCTCCGCAGACCGATAACGCACACCCCTTCCTCACCAAGGCAAAACATTGACGTAGAGATAAATGGGTCTTTACGGGCAGCTGACATCGAGGCGACGCCTGGGAGCACTATACCGAGTTCGAGCGGCATACGAGGCGCCATCTCCAAGACTCGTGTGTTCGGGAGTGGCCATTGGATGAACACATTCTCGCTGGTAGGTTTTTTGCCTCGCGAAGTTTGGCTTCTGCTAATGGCTTAGATGGAAGGGCTGTCTACCCTCGAGCCCATCGGCGAATGTTTTCACGCGTTCTCAAGTATCGCTAATGGCGCGCCCAGCAATGAGGTGGCCGAGACAATCTCCGAGTGCAAGCGGTTGGCTCAGATGATAAAGCAGCAGCGCCCCAGTCGAAGATCCCTTCCCGCTGATCTCCATCTATACCTTCCGAGCCGGACTATTATGGACGAGTTGGTCCAGCTGTACTTCAAAACGTTTGAACCTTGCTATGGGATACTAGACTATTCTTCGTTTATGGCACGCTATACGACAGGGCCGGAGAGCTCCGAATCCACGGACCGTTCACATTTGCTGGTGGTCCTTCTGCTCATGACCGTCGCAGGTCCCTTACACAACGAGGCTAGTGTGCGCAGCGTGATGGCGGCCAAAGCTCGAACTTCGATCGACATCGCCCAGACATGGCTTTCCGCGCCGCTGGAAAAGGATCGCTTATCGCTGAGCGCCCTTCAAGTAAATTGTCTCTTGTTACTCTCTCGTCAAGTTAACCTAGTTGGCTCTGATCTGGTCTGGATCTCAGCCGGCTCGCTCTTAAGGATGGCTATGCAGATGGGACTGCATCAGGATCCGGACCTACTCGGACGGATGGACACCGGGGAGAAGAATTTGAGAAGGCGACTGTGGTATACGATAATTGAGATGAACTTGCAAGCGGCGATCGATGCGGGTATGCCGCCAATGGTCACGGATGAAGACTTCAACACCAAACCGCCTTCTGACATGGATGATCGGGAGCTGCCCAACTTTCAGGCGGTGTTGGCCAAGTCGCTTTCTCTTCGAGTACGCGCAACAAAGGTAATCAATAGCATGCAAGACGAGCCATCGTATGACCGAATACTTGAACTCGGAAGCAAGTTGGCATCGGCTTGCTCCGAAGCAGCCCGTGCTATCGATCGGAGCACATCCACAAGAGGCTTTGCGTCCAGCTTCTGCAGTCACCTCCTCCGTCGCTTCCCACTGAGCCTCCACTATAGGTACGCCATCAGAGCCAAGCCTAACCCATTGTATAGTCATTCGCGACATGCTTGTCTAGAAGCAGCACTTGACTTGGTCTCTTTTCTCGAAGACCGCGTTTACTGCCGAGCTCTCGTATCCGGTGGGGGCATGTTCCGCGATCTCATCACTCGAGGCGCTTTGGTCATATTCCTTGAACTAAATCCAGATGCCGAAGCAGACGCATCAATGTTTACGAAGAGGCGTAATCGAGCACGACAAGAAGTACTTTTGGTGGATGCGCGTCGCGTAGTGCAGTACGCCAAGGATAGAGTCCTGCATGGAGATATGAACGTCAAGACTTATGTATGTCTTAGTATGATGCTAGCCCAAGTGGAAGCTCGGCTTAATGATGAGCCATCGGAAACGGTTATCGAGAGGGCTATGCACGAGAGCCTTGTGGTATGCCGTGACATCCTTCAGACAACGGCTGTGTCTTTGGCGGCCGATGAAGCGCGCCCTGGACTCTGGACAAACAACCTCACTCCACCAAATATGGATTTCAACTTTGACTCAGACTTTGGCGGATTGTTCGATCTTGACTTTACGGCCTCGGACCTTCCTTTTCAATGGCCAATGTCATCATAAGAATCTGGAGTGATATTGATTAGACAACCAGAGAATAATGTATATACATCGACACAGCCAGTTTACAGGACATCCATCTCTGGGTACTCCGGAAGCTCCCAGCCGTCGGTCTTCTCTCGCAACATCCACTGAGCAATAATGTCCAACCTCAGCACCGTCGCGATCCAGAAGACAAAATAGAGGGCGCCAATACCAAAAGACGAAGAGGGAAACTTATCCATGTAGTGATCACTGTCCGTTAGTCCTTTCTGGATCTGATCCATGTATGGTCGGAGCTTTCTTTCATACGCCTCCAGCGCGTTTCTGATTGTTTCCTTGGACGCGGTTGTACGGCAGTGCTTGTCAATCTCCCCGGCGAGGATGTACGGCCCGACTATGCCGCACGTAGTTCCCATCCCGGTCATGGCCGACGGACAGTACGCGGCATCACCAACCAGCGCAATGCGACCGCAAGACCATTCGTTTATTTTGACGAGTCCCATCCTCTCGCAATAGAGATCATCGGACTCAACAAGGCCTGCGAGAATCTCATCGCACTTCCAGCCGGCACCGCGGAAAACATCTGCTAGAGCCCTCTTCTCTTCTTCGATATCGCCCCTTGTTGACTTCCTTAGCCGGCCTGATGCACGCGAATCACACATCACGTATGCTTGGATCTTTCGGGGGTCATGGCGCCGTATCATAATACCGCGGCTTCCCGTTGTAATGAAAGCAGTAGCGTCGTACCGTTCGTCCTTCTTGATCTCGTTTGGAATCGTACAGTAACCCGCGAATACGCCGATGGAATTATATCCCGGGTTCTCATCGCCATCAGCACCAAGCATCATCCTTCTCGTCTTGGACCACAACCCATCAGCACCAACCACAAGATCAAAGCGGTCCATGGCGCCATCGGAAAATTCAACCTCCACACCATCAACCACCTCTCTAACCTCCATAACCTGAACCCCAAAGACAAACTTCACCCTCTCCGCACAAGCATTCGCAAGCATCTTACACAAATCACCCCTCATAATCTCCCAGTCCGTCGTGAAACTCTGTAGTCCCTGGCCTGAGCGATTCGCACTAAAGTACCCCCAACTTTTGCCTCTGCCATCGACCAGCCGAAGCCCTTCTTCGGCGACAGCATGCTTGCGGAATGCTTCTTCGAGTCCCATCCGGCGGATGACTTGGATTCCGGGACCGCGGAGGTCGACTTGGAGTCCGCTTGCCCGGAGCTCTGGGGCGCGTTCGATCACGGTGACGGCGTGGCCGAGCTTGGAGAGCCAGTAGGCTAGTGCGGTGCCAGCGATTCCGGCGCCGGTGATGAGGATATGGAGGGGGGGCATGGTTAGTCTTAGTAGAGTCAGAATATGTAGATGAGGAGTTAAAAAATTGAAGACAGAGTATCCTGAGTAGAAAGTACGGAATTTGAACTCCATTGAGCGAGCATTTTATATGCGACTTGCGGTTGGGCCGACGTCGGCCGAGGATCGCTGTAATGACCGATGAAGCCGATATGACCGCTACGACCGGAGTGCCTACCCTACGATCGATCCCACAATATCCGTTCGTAGGCCCAATACATCGAGGCCATATTTTTTAGGCATTATGGGTCAAGGGTGGCCACTCAAAAAAAATGATCTGGCGTCGTCATTCAACCAACGGAATTAGTTATGAGCAGTTGCTCCAGAGTAGGAGTACGGAGCAGAAAGGGAGCTGACTGTCAAAATGCCACACTGCGGGTCGGATAGATCAAAGTTCAAAAAATTCAAGATCACTCACATGACAGTCTCTGTTTACCACTCCGCCAAGATGTACTTGGGAAGCTTTGAATGCTTGTGGATGCAAGCCCAAGACTCAACTCCCGACCTCACGTCCCACAAGCAGCGGCATCATAGGGTGCATGACCGTTGATCATGAATGGTCTGGAACGTCTGTGCATTTGAAGACATATATAAAGTCGTCATCGTTTCCGCCATTGGCTTGGATTGAAGGCCGTGCCTTTCCATTGGTCCGGTACCGCTGCTGCCTTCCCTGCCATTGGCTCGGAATGATCGTCAGCGGAAGCGGCGACCGGTGACTCATAGCGGAACTTCTACTCCGGCCGGGCCATGGCCTACTTAAGTCCTCATCGAGGTTCGTCTGCTTGTTTTTCCATCAATAATCGTCAAGAATCATTAACATCTCATTTTTATACTCTATCTAGTATTTCATCTATTACTGACCTCAATATGGATGACAGACTCCTCCGAAGAATCGGAGCTGGCTTCTGCGGTACCGTCTGGGCCGCGGAAGAACAAGGCTCAGCCTTCAAGCGCGAAGACGGCGGCCCTGAACGGTCGCTGCTTCACGACTATCAAACCCACCAACATATCCTGCGCTGTAACCTCCAAAAAGGCATCATCCATCATGCAGACGCAATATAATATCAATATTCCACTCTGCCACGGCTTCATCGAACCCTTCAATGCCTGGTGGAAGAAAAATCTCGCCCGCTTCCCAGAGGGCTATGAGCCATGCAATATGATCCACGCGCAGCGGATCCCTGCCGTTCCTGAAGCAACAAGATGCTTTCTGACAGAGCACTATTGCCCGCCGTCACTCATTGCTAATATCCTGGACAGTGATACAAACCGTGATTGTATCATCCGGCCATACCTCGGCCGCCGTCGGGTCCGAGCAGCCTCAAAGCCCTCTCGGTTTCAAGCTTTCTCGCTTCGGAATTATCCGCTCCATCTCGATCAGATGGAAGAGATCGGAATTCCGGGCGCAGACATCGCCGGCTACGCGCGAACCATGGCCAAGGCGCTCGCTCAGCTACACTGGCTGGCCCACGTAGACGGTAATGACATTGAGTTTGTGCTTGCGTCACCGAACGACAAGCCCGACCCCAGCCAAAAGCCGGAATCTTGGTCGAACGCCTTGGGCGTCCACGAAATGTGGATGCTGGACTTTGACCTTGCTCGTCCCATGACCATGGTTGAGCAAGGGGCCCAGCAGGCAGCTATCGCTTTCAAAGGCAATGATCCCTACTACCCACGCCCGGACAAGGATTCCTATCTGTGGATCGCTTTCCGCGAGCAGTATCTAGCGACAAGCCAGGTGTGCCTTCAAGACTCTCAGGCTTCAAAAGATCTGCCAGCATATTTCATTCACCTAGTAGAGGAGTTGAACGGGGCTAATAACCACAACCAGTGAAGCAAGTGGAGCCAACAATAGGGCGAGGTTGCGAGTTCTCGAGGCTTATTGAGGAAATTGACCGTGGCCAAAACTGTTGACCTCAACCTCCTTCACAGTAACACAGTCCCGTCTCAGCTCAAGCTTCGTCTTCCCTTCAACGAAAATCTCTTTTTCCCTTACCCACGCTACCGCAACACAGCCTTTCTCGACACTCGGTCTCCAAGATCTGCTCTTACCTCCAATCAATTCCTATCTTATCCTTTTATATGTAGCAACAAACTTCCCAAATAACTCTCCCTAACACTCACATTATGGCGTCTGACAATGGAGGCTTCCGCCGCCGCGAACGCACCGATATTTCGGATTCGTCTATCGGCGGATCCCTACTCTCAGCCATGGAAACAAACCTAAGGCTCGAAGATCGGCTGAAAGAGGAGGCCAATGAAACCCCGCAAGAGCGGTTGAAAAGACTACTCTCCACAAAGTCAGCAATATCCACATCATCATTCGCGGAGCGTCAGCAGGCCGCCGTGGGATGCAGAGCCCCCTTCCGCGAGATCGGGACTGGGTCAATTGGAAAAGTATTTGAACAACCGGAACTTTGTGGGCATTCAAGCTAATGCTGATTGATCGGTCCGACAAACTATGGAATAACTACATGGTCCATCTGAGAATCCAGTCCAGCTTCGACCAACTGGGCCCCCTGCTCGGGCAGGTCGAGATCCCCCGTGTCGGATGGTTTGCGAATACAACCTCCGACTTCTGGCAAACCCATCTGGACCTGGTGTCCAGAACGCAGTCAAGGCATTTCTTGAGACTGAGCCAGCATGCCCTCGGCCTCACTCCATGGACGAGTTCTCAAATCGCCTTTGGGTTATTTTCTCGGCCCGCTATCTAGAGACGTCTCGGAAGATACTAGACGGCACCCCGCATCAGGAATTGCCCTTCCGCTTCATAAACGGGATCACGGACGCCTTGAAACCTCGACAAGCAACCGGGGAGTCTGCAGGAAGCCAGCAGTCCTCCCGCCAGATGGCCAATCCTCTGAGGGCACCATCTTCAAGTGACCGCGGTAGCCGTGAATCCCCTCGCGGTGGAGGTGCGGGACGTGGTGGTTCCCAGCGCGGACGCGGAAGCTCTCAGGGTGAACGCGGGGGCTCGCAATGGGGACGGGGAGGCTCTCAGAGTGGACGCGGAGGTTCTCAAGGTGGACGCGCCGGCTCACACGGTGCACATAATCGGGGACGAAGCTCGGGCGTCTCGCCTCAGAGGCACGTTGGAGGGTCTTGGAGAGGACCCGGGAGCGGGGGTCAAAGCCGCGGAGGATCTCGACAGTGATGAGGAGCCTACATCGACGATCTACTAGCTAGGGGAGAATGATTGGAATTTGGAGACGCTTGAGGTAGCTTTGACTTCTTCTTACTGGATTCTTAGTTCTTAACGCACAATATGATCGATGATTTCTGTTCAGAAGATTTCTTCTTTCTCTAAGTACATTGGTTAGTGCTCTTCATCGACGAGCCCATTACTATTTACATGTGAACCCGACCATGACCATTGCTCCTATGCCCACCGGCGCTCCAGCCCAAGTTCAAAACCGTAGTCACTCCTAGCAGCCCTACATACGTAGTCGTACCAGCGATAGAGCCTTGTACGGATATTTGGAGAAATCCATCTCGTACGTTCTCGTGATATGTAGGTAAAGGCATTACGGTATATAGTCATGCAACCTAACATGTTCGGAGTAAATTTTAAACCGTCCATCCTGCCCGTCAAACATCTTGCCCATCCATGGCTATATACCGAGCGAGGTAAAACATCCTCATTATTCTGGTGCTCCCCGAGTCCTTCCCTCCCATCGTACGATCCTAGACCATGCCCGGTCCATCTTTTGGCGCCGCGAGAGCAAACCAACCTCATCCATGGCTATATCTCAAGCATGACAGAAAGTCCTGCACCTCTATCTGGTGCTTACCGCGTGCGATGGCCTAATACCTTTCTCCCATTTACACTTTAAATCAGAATCCAGTCCACGCCAGCCCCTTCATTTGGCGCCGCGAGAACAAACCAGCATCATCCATGGCCATATCCCAAACGAGACGAAAGCCCTACACCCAGGCCGTATCTTGTAATATACGGGTGCGTTGGCCCATATTATCCATCCCCCATATTCCAAATCCAGCCCTTCCAAGGCCCAACGTGGGGTGCCGAGAGAACAAACCAACATCATCCATGGTTATATCTCGAGCGATGGACCGAGGCCACCTGAGTGCGTTGGCCCATATCTTACTCCGCATGTTCTTAATCATACCATATAGGAATCCTCATTTGGCGCCGCAAGAACCAACATGACACCGTTGTCATCTACTTCTCCAACCCCATGCATCACCGCAAAAGCCTCTACAATTACGCATGCAGAACCAGGAGCATCATACTCCGGACGCAAAGTCCAAGGCCATCCATTTGTGGGTAGGTCCTCAAGGAGAAGGCACCGAAGCCTGATAGACGCGAGATGCGACGTCGGCGCTCGCTGAACTTCGTTTCATTCTCTTCACATCAGGGGCAGGCGGGATTATCGAATCCCAGCGCAACGCGGACACGGCATTCCAGGCTCTTTGTGGCAGTACCTAAGTAGGGGCCGTGCAGAGAATCCTTGTCGAGCGGCGGATCCGTATCATGCTGGACCTTGGGCCCGCGGCGCCACACAGTCTTCGCGCAGCTCCTAGACATGACTGCTCAGGTTAGCCTCCCTTTGAAACAGCAGGACTTCCCGGGCATCGTTCACAGGGATTTTGAAGGATACTTACCTAGTAGAGGATCCCCCTGAGGGGCAGGCGAAGGCGAAGGCGAGCGGGCGACCCTGTCCAACGATACACACCGGCGACTATCGAACCCTATGCGAATTGAACCCTTTCTTCCGGAGCTGGGGATCTGCGACAGGCCCTTGCGAGTTGGATCTCTTAGAGCAAAGCATACGTCTCATAACCATCTACGTGAGAGCCCATCAGTTAACTTCCGCTAGGGCATCTAGACTAGGAATCTATCTAGCTTACGGTGGATGGCTGAGCTACGCTACGCCTCCGTAGTCTTTCGTCGACCTCAGCTGGTCTAGTCCTGGATCGAGCGTGGAGCCTTCCCGCAAAGTATGGCTGAGAGACAGGCAGGAGCAACTTAGCTGGCTACCTCATCGAGTGGGCATTGTCTGGGGACTTACCACGAATCACCAGCAAAGGCAGCAGAGGCAGAGGCAGAGGCAGAGGCAGAGGCAGAAGCAGAAGCAACCCATGGATGTCAGGCACTGTGAGACGGGAGGAGCTCTGGGGTCTGAGGGCAGCCGGATCCAGCCATGGCCATAGCCAGACGGAGCTGAGGCCACTGACACGGGTGGATAAAAGTGGTGGGCAGATGCATCGAACCCGGGGGCCCAAGGAGCAATTTATACCCCGGGCCTGAAGCCTTCGCCGTGTATTTTTCACTGCTCTGTCAAGGGAAAAGTTACGGAGTCTGTTAATGGCCCTATACTCTGCGTGATTTACTGTCGGTGGTGGAAGAACGGTGACCTTGCTCGTTAATAGTCTCCCATATTCTCCAAGTTTTAGGTAGGGTTACTCTGTTCACCAGGACTTCTCCTGTCACAACTGAAAGAGTAGGCAGCCTTTGGCTACATTGAGGGTTTTCAGGGTGAGATGTGGAATGATCCTCCTCAGACTCGGATTCGTTTCGGATTGGCCAGGATGACTTTCATGTTCATAGGTCATGCGTGCCTGGTGGCCTTGATGGACGCTGTCCCGATACTTGGTATATGGCCAAACGAGCAGCTAAAGTGTTGAGCCTGTCTCAATAGCTGAGGTCTATCTGCAGCTATTACGTCTCGCAGACAATTTCAGGACATGTCCGTTTCACCTACGCCGCAGCCCTAATTCGTAACAGTAGGCACCCCGGACAAAGTGGAGCCAGTCTTCACAGGTAAACGCCGGCCGGCTCGTATACATGTGGCAGCAGTATAATGAAGATACATAACTACGGGTCAATTACACCTGCTATGGAAGTGTATGTGATTGTTCTTATCACTATAGACAAACACCTGCATGGTCAGCCGTCCAGCACCGGTGGAGAAATGACAGCCGGAGCTGCCATACTCAAGAAAATCCGCTGGTTGCCTTCAGGAAGATGGATCAAGGATCGTAACTAACCTGACTTGCCGAGCTGCCTAGCTAGTACATTGTGCTGTCTTTTCAATATCTTGATGCTCAAGCAGAAACGGCCATAGCCGGCGGACTGCCCAATAAATGCCAGTCGCGAGGAGGAACGACGTGACTTCCCGCTGTGTTTGGGGTTTCCTAACGGGGCCTTCATTGGCAAAGGCTTATTCCAATGTTTCCGCGTGAAATCTCACAGAATGAATGCGGAATTCCTCACCGGAAACATTTAGTGTCAACCGGAAAGCATGTTTCGTCTTTCAAACCCAGCCCTAATGCCACCTGACTTTGCCACTGGCCCGGAATCATCATCCCCGATCAGAAACCCCTAGAATCTTTCCCTCTCTTTCCATTTCTCAGCCGGCCGTTCTCCCCCGCTAGCGCCGTCACGAGCCACGGGGTATAAGTATCTCCCTCGTCCCCCTTTCTTCACTCTTTTTTCTTCCTTCTCCATCATCACTCATCGCAATTTTTGGCCTCTTCCATCTTCCCTCTTCTCCATCCCACCTTCCCAAACAAGGCATAGTATACAAAAGCCAGTGTGGTGCAATGCTAGCATAACTCCGTCGACGCGGGCGTCGACAGAGAAGATGCAGGTTCAACTCCTGCCGCTGGTCTGTACTTATACTTGCCTTCCCCTTCTCTTCCTCTCTTTCGCTCTTCTTTTAGATACCTTTAGATAAGTAGATAGTCTTAGATAAGTGCCATCCGTTCCAACCCTCTCTCTCTCCTTCTCTCCTTTTCCCTCTCTCTCCCTCTTCCTATAAACAAGCCAGCGTGGTGCAATGGTAGCATACCTCTGTTAAACAAAGGTCCATGAACATTGAAAGTGGACGCAGAGGAGATACAGGTTCGAGTCCTGGAGCTGGTATATATTCCTTTCTTCCTTCCTACATTCCCCCATTATTCTCCTCTTCACCTTCCACTTTCACCTTACCATGATATGAATTTATAATCATTGTAGACGGTGAAAAGCCCAGTAGCTACCCCAGCCAGCGTGGTGGAACGGTAACACACCTCCGTTGAGGAGTGAGATTCCAGGTTCGACTCCTGGCGCTGGTACTCACCTCTCCTGAGGCTCTTCACTGCCTATATTCTACGAATAATTTCTATTCTTAGAATATGGCCACCGGAGTCTTCTGCCGATGTCATGGCTCAAACCTTCCACCTGTTCGGGGATCGAATCCGTCGACGAAACGCGGAAGGCAACGCCGACAGTAACCAACCTGGCATGTGCCAGTCTTCCCAGAGCAGATGAAGGAGTCATCGATGAAGAGTTAGGCGCGGGGTTGGGCGGAGGACAAGTTCCGCTGGCGGATACTCCGGACCAATCGGAGAAAAGCCCAGATAGGACAACTACCCGAGCCAATAAGATTGGAATTATCAAATATGACTTGATGGCGATATGTCAACATCAAAGGCAGGGACATCCCTGCTTGTGTCGCTTGAGAAGAGACCCAGCCACAGCGGCGCAGCATTTACCCTTGGGAGAAATTGTCACCCTGGAAGAGAGTTCAGATTTCCTGAGCGGGACTTATGGGAGACGAGTCGCCTCGTTTTCGATGTCTTCCTCGTGCAGGTATCTGTCCTTCCTACGTCACGCCAAGGATCACTCCTGGACTCGACGAGCTCGCACTTGATAACCTACAACCCATGCACTGTCGTGAACACGCTATTGCTTAGCTTCTGGCTGAGTTGTTGGCCAAGCAAGACCCGCGGATCTAATTCCGCGGGATCCGGCGCAGGCTGCACGCAGTTAGAGATAGCAAACAGTTCTCCTGCAAGAGTTCCCCTGCAGTTTGACCAAGATTCACCGGCAGTGTGCTTCCGACCTTCCGAAGCGGTGTAAAAACGAGGCTGTCGGTGTAACGTGGCTCGTGGGGTTGGAACCTGCCGTCCGGGGAGGTGGGGGTGGAATTCCGGGCCGGGCCTTCAGGGGTCCCCCTGTGGGCATGGATACCCCCGCAAATCCCCCGAATTCCCCTCGGATTTCTGGAAAATGCAAGAATGGAGTCTGAATTACTCGAAGAAAGCTCCACCGCTAGATACTGTCCAATGACCCAGATTTATTTCGATGTTCAGTCGCGAGTACCAATATGCCAATTAGATAGGCGACCAGACCATAAGATTGAAGCCCAGTGATTAGCCCCCTTGTCGCCGAGTCTACAGTCTCTAAGTACCTGATGAAGTTTCTAGGTCCTAAGAAAAAGAAATTCCGCTGAGAGTCCGCGTTACAGATTAAGCCAAGTAAGAAACGTCCACGGATGTTCCCTGCTCGGGCGGCCGGGGATTGTCCCTACTGCAGCAAAGCCACGGCGGCAAACAGAGAACATTATTGGACTTGACCGATCTGGCGACCTCGAGTCGAGACTCGAGGAAACAAACTTGAATAATTTACATATATCGTATCGAACGCAAATCGTTTTCTCTTCATTTTTACTGCCCGCTTTTATCGAGATCCATCACGGGAAAGTTGAACGCGAGCACAGGCTCAGCCCAAGGTCGCGATCCATCCAGCAACCTTGGAAGCGGACTGCACAATATTCAACCCCTGAAGAGCCGTTGGAGGTGTCCGCGCTGGGTTATCCCTGCTCCTTCATTCCGAAGTACCCTTTGCTCGAATTTCGAATTCGGAAGGCTTTCGAGTAAGTTAGGTCGTCTTCAAAAAGTGGATAATAGGTAGTAACCCTGCACTTCCATTCCCAAGTACCTGGCCGAATCATAAAATCAAACTCTAGAAGGATCAGTTGGAAGAAGTATAAGGTGTCGCGAGGTACGCGGTGCAGCGGCTGACAGCCCAAGTCTCATTTCTTACCGGGGTTTGCTCACCAAGCTTGAAAGTTCACTAAAGTACAATCAGAAAAGAAGCAGAGTTAGCGTCGTACTTTCCTTCATGAAGCTGGGCAGTTCGGGCCACTTCCGTCAAGCTGCAGGTCCAAAGGTACAGCGCCACTCAGTCCCAAGGCATCATGCTGAGCTAGGTACTCCGTACTCCGTGTATCCATCACATTAGGTACGTCAAATCAACACAAGGAGTCAGCCGGTGACGTGATAGGCGCCATCTGCAGTACAACGCGAGATACCCAAGAGCCAGCCAATCCCAGTTTGACGGTTTGAACGACTGGCAGCACATGCTCACCTCATGATCAGGAACATGTGGGAGCAAAGGCAAATGAGAGAAACACGGCTTCGCTGGAATGTTGTGCTTGATGCCTACCACTATCCCATATTGTATCCTAAGATTTGTGCAGGTGTCCGAGGATAATAACAGGTACCTCTGAAGCTCGAAGACTTTGAGTTTCTGGCACTTTCATTGGTTGCTTGAAAAGAACAGGGGCAGCCCAACTGAACACTCAACGCATATTTGAGTTCTGGCCAGCATCTAAACAATAATCTCAATCCAACTTTGGCGATCTGTTCTTCCAAGGTTGATACTCCGACGGAGGTGCTTTTGCTGTACCTTTGGGCGTACTTTGGGCGTGATGGTACTTCTAGCTTGCCTGCATAATCAATTCGTGGCTACAAAAAAAAAGCAAATATCAAACTTGAGCGCAAATGCCCGGGAAATGCATGCCCTCGTAATATGCGATCTGACGCACCCTTCATCCGCTTGACGACTCCGGGACAACAGAGAAACCGTACTTCTGTCCGAGAAATAGATTGAATTGGTGCATAGCGTAAATAAAGATGATCGATTCCTATGGACATGCAGAAGAGCATAATCCGAGGCCAAGATGCACACGCCCCGCCCATCCTTAAGTCAAAAGCCAGCGATCTTGGTCATCGAAGTAGCTTCAAAGACCCATATCAGCAATAGTTACTGTCGAAATACAGGGGTACATACATCATTCTATAGTTTTCCCAGGCCTCATCAAGCTCACGGCTAAGGTACTCCCAACAGAGGACAAACTCCAAAAAGTCGACTACCATTGCGTCGCGTACGGGGCCAATAATCCCACGGTCGCTAAAGTGCTTCTGCATGCGCATGGTTACAGAGACACTAAATACCCGTAGGATATCTGTAAAGCATTAGCGGTCAGGGCGCTGGGTCTTTGACTTTGCATTGACTTTGCGGCCAGGTGAGAGTTACTCACCATTGTTACCACCAATTAGGGCTACCCTGATGTTGGGGAAGGGCGAAGATACGTCACGATAGGCAGGACGTTGGCGCGTGAAAGTCTCGCGGCTTGTGCTGGATGGCATTGCGGCTGGTGTAGAGGAGCTGTTCGGAAAATGTATAGTAATTCTCACCTTGTGATGTCAAGACAACTTAGAGGGCGAGCTCCTTTTATTTTGGCGAGCTGGAGGGGAACATACGCACACCGATTTCTCAGTACTTTTGCCGGCATCTTCGAGACTTTTCCCGCTTGTCTATCACTCCGCGCCAACGAAAGTCCAGATGCAAAGAAAAAAGTACGTCAGAAGTACATTGAGTTCCGCCCAAAGTACCCGGGACAGCAACACAACGCACCGATGGCTCGACGATGCCGATGCCGCATAAGCTTGGTTTCGTCGAGATACATCACATTGTGACTGGCGTCGTTTGATGGAATGAGTTTGCCGAAAATGGTCATAACCAGGCTGGTAGGGTACCCTGGACCATGCTGATGACCAAAAGTCCGTCCCATGTGTTTTGCGTCGAAGCATGATCGATGGCCTTGTTTGACGCCTTGCGTGCAGATCCTCCCCTGTGTTCGGGTGACACAAACGCCTTCCTTTTTTTCTTGGCTTGACCCTGAAGAGATTGTCTGAGGAGCTGGAGGTCGATGTGCGAATTGATAAAGCTACCAATGTGCAGGAGTCGTATTTTGGCCTCTTTGGCAAGATCTCTCAGCTGTTCGGAATATCAATGGCCTTTAGAGATCGCTCTCAACATGACTGGCTTGTTGGGAGGCAGAAGGTGGACGCGGGGCCTTTCAAGTTCTATTTCCGGCAGCATGTATCAGAGTTGGATAACAGGGATGGCACCGTTGAGTTAGGGGACCCCGTTTCCCGTTTTCTTCGCGTAGTGCACAAGAGTCTTATACCAGTATGTTGCGTAGACCTCGAAGAAAACTATTCCGCCGGACGTCCAAGCAGCTTGGGCCGCGGGAACGGAAAGAGGTGAAAGTGGAAGACGCGTACTCGGAGCATCAAGACCCGTGCGAGACCGAGCTTTCCGGAATCCCGCGTAGAGAAAACATTGGGACGCCTAACAAAAATTCTAGTGCGGTATAGCCACACTTGCGCTCGGGCAAGAACGCTGTTAGTTGCTGTCGACAATAGCTGGCCTCTCCATTGGCTTAGTAATCCAATGTGGATTCCTAAATATGACAAAAGCTGTTCTATATGTTGGCGCTTGTCTCCCAGCTATAGCGGGCCCGCCTGGGCTGTCTAGCTGCTTCTCCCACGATCAATCACAAGATCGCCCCCCTCCCACAAAACCACTCTCTTACCCTCCCAACTCCCAAACTCGTAACAAGCATCATCCTGCCTAATGTATCCACGTCCCCAGGTTGTGCATCGCGCAGCACCTCCCCGAAATCCACATTGCGCACAATAAAATGCTTTCTCTCCTCCCACGCACTCGCAAACTCAACTGCCGAAGACGCATTCCACAAATACCCAGACGCATACCAGCTATGCAACAGTCCAAGCTTTCCATCGCATTTCATGTCATTGTCGCCGCGGAATAGACGCAGGATCTGCAAGAAGTAGAACGTGAAGAGAATCGTGCGGCGGGCGGATTCTTCGAAGAGCCAGAGGGTCCAGAAGGGGGCTCCTGCTGGAGTTATAATCGCTGAGTTTGAGTTGGAACTTGGCGTGTCAAGTTGTGGGGGGAAGTGCGTGCTGTTGAAGAGGAGGGATGCTGCGGATTGGAGAGCGGACATGGTGAGGGTGTCGAGACCCACGGCAGTATTTGCGGCGTGGAGGTCTGCGTCGAAGAGGTGCATTATTGTATACAGAAGTAAAGCGTGCGTATGTGCTATTAAATCCACCGGCGAAGAAGGAAGTGGCGAGAGGGTCAGTTCTTGATGTCGCGAATGAATGTGCGATGTGATCATCGGCGCATTGATAGGGTTCTTGGTGATGTACAGGGCGCAGCAGGCGTAGGCGTCTAGTCGCGGCTAGTTGGGATTGATATAGTTCGAGGATAAGGAAAAGCTTACCTTGCATAGCCTTCGGCATCCCATTGCTATATAACTGGGTGTGAGACCAGGGTGTCTGGTTTTCAGTGACCATCTTTCGAGGCGTATCCTTCAGTATATCGATGGCGTACTGGAACCGCGAAGCCATGAGTTCGGACAGCGAAAACGTCATTTCCGATCGAACGTGGACCATCTCGCCGCTACCAGTATATACCGGGACAGGGACAGTGTACAATTTACCCTGATCGTCCAGGGGCGATGCGGACGACTCAACTGGAGTTTCATGCCCGAGATCAAAGCCTAGGTCCACGACAGGTGGAGGAGCCGGCATGGGCTCAAAAACAAACTCATCCGCACATGTACTTGCTCCACCATCACTCTGACCATTCATGAGCGCCAGCAACTGGGGAATCTGGTCCGGCGCCGGCAGCCCCGGGTAAACGCACGCGATGCTTCTGCGGGTGCAGCGAAAACAGGTCGGAAGGGCGAGATCGCAGCGGCGCTTGGCTGCTCTACATGCGTCACAGGACTTCCGCCGGGGCGGAGGGTTGTTGCGTTCCACTGAGCTCATGCTGGGTAACTTTGACGCTGGCGGGGTTGACAATGAGCTGAGAAGCTGGAGAGGAGGAAAATCGAAGGAGATCTGGATTGTGGGGCGATTTGGCGGAGTTCCGCACGCTAAGAAGTGTCATCCGCTGGCTATCTGGACAGGACCGAATTTCGCTATACAACTCTTCGTGTCTACAATCTCAGCGCAGTGGAAGTCCGCAGAGAGGTCCGCATGTCGTGCGCTGAGCTCTACCTGAGCATCCAAAAAATTTCTTCCAAGATGAGGTATATAAACCCCAAAGCATCACAGTATCCAGGCAATTATCCAGCCAACAACTCCTTCGTTTTCACTTCCGTCCTCCCACAACGAACACAAATATATTTCGGCCAAAATGTCTCCTCCTTCCACCATCTTCATCTGTGGTGCTACAGGCACCCAAGGCAGCGTCATAACCACTAACCTGCAAAAGTCGCATCCTACCACAAAATTCCACGCCATCACCCGCGACCTCTCCTCCTCGCGCAGCAAAGCCCTCCAAGCCAGCGGCGTGACTCTCTTCAAAGGCGATTTCAATGACGAACCCTCCCTCTGCAACGCAATGACCGGCTGCACCTCTCTCTTCCTCAACCTCTCACCAAATCTCGCCGACATTACACAAGAACTAACCCAAGCTAAGCGGATTATACACATCGCAAAAGAACTCGGCATCGCACACATTGTCTACTCCAGCGGCCTCGTTACGCACCCCACGCGCCGGAAGTACTGGGATCCCACCAGCTTCGTTGCGAAAATCGTGCTGAGCAAGAACGAAATCGAGGATACGGTGCGCAATGGTGGGTTCGAGCACTACACTATTCTTCGGCCGGGGAACTTCATGACGAACTTTTTAGAGCCTTACGTATCGCGTCAGTATCCGGGTCTGGTCGGGAAGGGAAATCTCACGACTGCTTTTACGCGCGATACGATTATCCCGATGATTGATCCGAATGATATTGGCAAGTTTGGGGCTGCGGCACTGGTCGATCCAGAGAGATTTCACGGCAAGGAGATTGCGATTGCGTCTGAGTTGATGACGCTGGATGATGTTTTGACGTCGATTTCGAAGGCCACGGGGAGAAAATTGAGGGCGAACTACATGAGCCAGCAGGAGATCGACGCCCAACTCAAGACGAACCCGTTTATCGATGCACAGTTGATGGCCCGGGACATGGTTGATGAGGTGGATATGGAGTACATGAAGTCCTTTGGGATCGAAATGGGGACGTTCGAAGAGTTTCTGGCTAGGGAAGAGAACCGCGTCAAGGAGACGTTTGCTAGGGCTTGAGATAGGGCTCGGATGGGGTTGGTCTGCGATCAGGGCACCCATATGAACATCAGGTTTATTTCTGTTTCATAACATCAATGCATTGATTTGGCAGCTGTCATAATTTCGTATTAGTCCAGTACTAACCCTCAAACGCTGTTAATCTATCCCAGACACCGTAACCCCACACCACTTTATCCGCGCCGCAGCCACGGGCACGGACATAGCGAAGTGCTCGCCAAAAGCATTCAGGCAACGCAGAATTCAGCCAGATTTGTAGTGAAGTAACCGGCAAAAGGTCAAGGAAGGAGTAGTAATAGTCAGGCTAAAGCTAGAGAAAACGCGGGGTGAAGAACGTCGATCGCGGAGGCGCCGTGTCCTGCAGGACCATGAAGAAATGACAGCCAGGGCCAGAGTCCTTGGCTGAAACGGCGAGTCCCCATAGGAGCTTTTTTGTCCCTGACTAGGCGTGGCTCGTCCACGGTTAATGGTGTGGTACCCCCGACCCTACGCCGTATATGGCTTCATCCGTTCTGAAAATGGCAGCGTCAATTAGCCTAAAACGCCCGTTGTTCGGTCCTTGCTCCGGACAAGGGTTCGTCTGCACCCTATGAGTTGGTTGTAACTGTATATAAGAACTAGACCCGTAGTTTCTGGTTGTCCTGTTGCGTTAAACCATTGAAGCTCTGGCAGCTTTACCTCGTTCTTTAGTATCAACTCACCTCACCGTCTTTCATTCTTTCCACCTTATTTCCTTGTATTATTAACTCGTCCATTCTTCCATTCCTTAATCGAACTTACCAAAATGGTCCAAATTAAATCCATTGCCTCGGCCGCCCTCCTGGCTTCCCTGGCCTCCGCCGGTGTCTGCCGCCCGCGCCACTCCAAGAACACCAGCGCAAGCACCACCACCGCCGCCGCCGTCATCGAAAGCATCACCTCGAGTGCTGCAACCGTCACCACCGCGACCCCGACCACAACCCCCACCAGCATCGCAACCTCCGTCGTCATACCTAGCGCCAGCAGTAGCAGCAGCAGTAGCGCCAGCGCCAGCGCAACCCCGAGCCCCGTGGCCAGCTCCAAAGCCAGTTCGGTCTCCAGCGCCAGCGCCGCCGCCGCAAGCACCCTCAACGACCTCTTCGTGGCCGCCGGCAAGCAGTACTTCGGTACGGCGTCCGACAAGACGCTTCTCGAGAACACGCAGAATGAGCCGATTGTGCGCGAGCAGTTTGGGGTTCTGACGCCGGAGAACAGCATGAAGTGGGACTCTATTGAGCGTGCGTTTTCCCTGACTCGAGGTGGAGAGAGTTAATATGGACGAGGCTGACGGATGGTTGTGACTAGCGTCGCAGGGAAGCTTCAGCTGGGATGGGGCCGATTATCTGGTATGGAAAAACAAAGTGGTTAGGGATTTGGATGATGCTGACGAGGATATAGGTCGACTATGCGGAGCAGAACAACAAGAAGGTTCGCGGCCACACTCTCGGTACGTTGATTCCCAACTCCAGCCTTGATTGAACATGCCGCCAACTGACCTGCTCTCGCCCAGTCTGGTACTCGCAGCTCCCCTCCTGGGTATCCTCAATCAGCGACGCCTCAACCCTCGAATCCGTGATGAAGAACCACATCACCGAAGTGGTCGGCCGCTACAAGGGCAAGATCATGCACTGGGACGTCGTCAACGAAGCCTTCAACGAAGACGGCACCTTCCGCGACAGCGTCTTCTATAACCTGCTCGGCGAGGACTTCGTCAAGATCGCTTTCGAGACGGCTCGTGCCGCGGACCCGGACGCGAAGCTGTATATCAACGATTACAAGTGAGTCTGTGCGTGCTGCTGTGCGACGTACAGTGTACTAAATTCAGCGAATAGCCTCGACTCGGCCAGCTACGCCAAGACGCAGGCTATGGCCTCGTATGTCAAGAAGTGGATTTCGGAGGGCGTGCCGATTGATGGAATTGGTATACTTGCCCTGGCCCGCTGCAGTTGAACTCAAGTTTTAAACAGGATGATTGCTGATATTGGTTGAACTGCGTAGGCTCACAAGGCCACTACAGCGCTAGCCACTGGTCCAGCACCGAAGCCGCAGGATACGTGCCCCTACCCCTGCATCTCGGTGGTCGTAAAACTAACACCCCCAAACAGCTCTCTCTTCCCTCGCCGACTCCGGCGTTTCCGAAGTCGCCTACACCGAGCTCGACATCGCCGGCGCGGCGTCGTCCGATTACCTGAACGTGAGACACCCCTCCCCACAGTCACCCACATCCATGACCCTGTCTCCACTGGACCTGAACCCTGCTAACGGGTATACTTTTAGCTGCTCAACGCCTGTCTCGATGAGGAGAAGTGTGTCGGTATCACGGTGTGGGGCGTTTCGGACAAGGACTCGTGGCGCTCGAGCCTCACCCCCTTACTGTACGACACCAACTACCAACCCAAGGATGCCTACACTGCTATCATCGACGCTCTGTCGTAGATGGTGGTGGGGTTGAAGTTGAAGTTGAGGCTGCCCGCGCGGGCGACCGAGGCATTGAAGCAGGCGAGTGGAGTGAGCAGGTTCGGACGTGAATACCATGTTTGGAAAGAAGCTATTGTACATAACTTAAGTTCCTATGATGTTATCGCAATCAAGTTGTCTTCCAAACCGTTTCAAACGCATTGAGTGCTGGTCACATGACTAGTGTCTATTCTTAGAATCATGCTGCCTAAATCTGAAACGCTTGGATTGTATTGGCCAGCCAATCAGCTCTTGACGAGCGCCCGCTAGCCCGAGGATCTTGAACTTTCGTTCCCGCTCTTTCTCTTTGTCTTTGAAGTTTGAACTCGGCAGTCTGGATTTTGAGTCAAAGCCTGGGTGTCAAGCCAAAGTGGACCAGCACAGCCTCAATTCCAGCACGGACTGCTACCGCAGAATATCGTCGATAGTTCGCAGACGAGTTGCCAATGCTGCTCGCACTGCGTCTCGATGCGCTGCGGTGGAATTGGATTGAATTGACCTGCAGCGCTGATGCAATAACCGCGGTCGGTCCACACGTCGATCAACGCGCAACGCAATCGCTGCGGGACGACAAAATACCAGCCCTCTTCTTGAACATCAACGTCTTAAGCAAGCATTATGTGATGACGCTCTCGCCGATCAACCAGACAAGCAGTCAGCCACCAGACAGATCGTAAGCAGGCAGCGCAGATCCCCACCTTGACCAATGGGCAGAGAGTTTCCCCTCTCGATCCAAGACAGAGGACTCGAGGGCCGCGTGGATGGGCCAAACAGACGAGGAAAACCCAGAAATCCAGAACCAGCTCACCATGCATGCAGGCGTGAGCTCGGCCTTTCATTACCAGACCTGCCACTGGACTTGCGACTGGGACTGGGCTTGCATGGATCCAGCTCCGGCTGACCCGGCCTGGGCTGCTTTTTCTTTTTTGTTTCTTTATATTATCGCTCGTTCCCCCGGTCTTGTCTTGGTTTCAGTTTGCTTTGTTCATTCACCTGTGCTGCGGCTTCACTTATCGCGCATCTATCGTCCTGGCCTCGATCCCACTCGATTCACTGTCGGACCATCACCACCACACCACCGAATTATGTATTAAAGGAACACCAGCTATCGGGACTCCCAGACTTCTAACACACTCACTCGAATCAATAAATCAACCATCGATTCTCTACCTCTACCGCTATCACCTCCACCAAAATACCAAACTATCTCACTACAACCACCACCACCGCCCCAAGCCATTGAACAGCTTCGAGCAAAATGGGCCTCAGCAACTCCGCCGTCATCGTAATCGTGATCGTCGCCTGCCTGGGCGCCGTCACGCTCGGCGCCGCCCTCTTCCGCCAGTACAACCCCGCCGAGGGAGGTCTGGTCGGCCACGACTTCTCCCGCGAGCAGCAGATGTACATGCGCTCGGTGCGATTGAAGAACATGGGGTTTAACTATCGCGAGAGTCGGACACCCATGCCGAGGGATGTTGAGAGTGCGAGTATGTACACTGATCAGTGAAATGGGGATGGAGATGGATGGATGGTGGGCTGACATGATGCGACAGTGACTGCGGATGACTCTTCGAGGTATTAGCGACTACCAGAGCGACGGGCGATAAAGAGAGCGATCGTTATCTTGGGCGCTCGCGACAAAAGATTGGAGTTTTGATCGATTCGGTTCGGAGTACGATATCACTGCTTTTGGTATTGGCGTTGGATGGGATACTCTTTATTTTTCTTCGATGTATTATGCCACGATGCGATGGACGATTTTAGCGACGGGGATACCATTTGGACATTTGAATTGAATCTCTACCGACTACCTCTACCGTCTTCGAGCTAACTTCAAGAAAGCTGGGCATTTGGCTACTCTAGATGGCCGGGAAGCCATCGAGGCACACCATTATTGACCGTAGATGCGAGCGACTCCGCCCCGACGCGCATCTTGGTCTGAACTTGGAGTTTTCGAAAAATCATCAGGAGATCCTTGGAAATTCTTGGAACCTTGGAATTCTCTTGGGAGAATCCAATCGGATCACGCCGGTCGGTTTTACCATTTTCATGCATTGCACGTGATTCTGTCTCACCCATGGGCCGATGGAAACACATGGAAGCGCAGCAGACGGGGGCACAAGACACCAAGCCTGGGCAGTGCATGTGGTCAAACCTTCAAGCAACCGTAACCATATAAATCCTCCGTAAAAGGTTCTGCGATTGCAACTCCCAGATTATGCCTGCTGTGTCTGTTCTCGATATGACACAAGTCTCACGAGCGCTTGATCTGTGCTTTGCGAAGAGTCGATCCACTCCCGAGTCGGATTGAAGGACGGACATTGTTACACAGCGTAGTTGTGATCCAGCTCTTCCGCGGGCTCCTGGACCGGACCGGTATTTAACCCCAAGGTAGACTGCATTACTTAAATTATCGGACTCACTGTAAATTTACGGAGTCCGGAAGCTGCTGTACTCCGTACTCGTTCATCAACCTGCCAGTTTCTCGGGTAGCCCCGCGCATAGTGGCAGCCAAGGCCTCGGCCCCTCTGCCGAGCAACTGCTACTCCACCCCTGGATGCTCCGATCGATTAAGATCATGGCTATCGAGGAAGATAGGACACTATATTTACTCAGAATCGCCGGCTGGGCGGACAACGGAATGGATTCAATAGTAGCACAGTCAACCTTCCCCTCGTTCATTTCGATAAGACTAGGAATCTTTGCGGGATTCAATTGTGAGTAATGAGATGTGTTCTTAGAGCGCGATAGACAAGTATCATGTATTTCGTCAACGAGGTACCTAGGATCAAGAAGTCATTTCCTCCTCGAGAAATTATAGTACTCACTCCTATAATTAACATCCTCCGTCGACTCCCACGGCGCCACATCCATTTGAATATCCGTTTTCATCATGATCCCATCTTGACTATTACCGTGCTCGTCGACGATGGCATCCTGACTACCAAGCGTTGTATCACCGAGTCCCTGACGCCGGCTACTCTTCAGAGGGTTCCGTCGCTGCCGTTGTTGGTAGCTTGCGCCGGGCGTTTGGGCGCTGTTTGGGTACTTGGCAGTGCTCGAGCCGAATAGTGATGGAGCGTAGGCTTTGATGAGAACGGAGAGGGAGGGGGCACAGCCGCAGAAGATGGCTATAAATGGAAGGTTAGAGGAAAATGCGATGGGAATATGTGACGAAGGGAGAAACATACCGACGTAAGCCTCAATCGTGCACCAGTTGAGTGAATCGGCTAGGAGCATGTAGTAGTCTTCGCTGGCAGTGGCTAGTTTCTTGACAAAGTCGTAGCGAACACAGGCCGCTGTTGGCACGTATTACGTTAGCACCCAGTGGATGAGCTACAAGGATGGTGGTACGCACCAGCAATAGACAGTACACCCAGCCCGAAAATTCCAAGAATAGCCCCCTTCTTGCGCCATGTCAACTGTAGTCCATAGACCATGGGCACTGGTAGGAGATATGTCAAGATATCTGTCACGATGTTTAGGACCCCATTGACCTCATAGAACCGCTGTTGCGGGCCCATGGGCATACAGCCGCTTGATGTGGGATCATTCCAGAACAAAGAGGGAGGACTGCAGGCTGCCAGGGCTCCGATGAAGCTTGCGAGTGACAGTCCAGCGTTGATAAACATGACGAAGAAGACGGCCCAGCGCATGTACTTGCGGGGATCAAGTCGAAGGTAGAACCATAGCAGAGACATTTTGACCAGGCCCATGGAGAGTGTGTATAGGAGACGCGTAACCCATATGCACTGTAGGGAGGATGAGCGGACAGGACAAATGTATGGTGAGATACGATGGAGATGTATACCTTCAGCATAGGCACGGTGTCGTTTTCTGATATTGCAAGGGCGTGCTTTCCGATTCCGTACTTTGATCCGATCATGATCGTTATCGATAATCCGAAGTTCAGTATCTAAGTAAAGGCGAGGAGCTCAGTAGAGGCTATGGAAGGCATGATTCGAAGTTACCTACTGCGCCGATTATCATCAGTACTAGAAAGATTTATCAATTTTGCCCTGCAGCTGATAGGATTTCGTCGACTTACTATCATCCGTCCCCATAGCACGAAGCATAAATGCGCGCGCGTAAATACGCAGTCCGATGAGGATTGAGTCAAAGATAATAAACCCAATGCCCACACCAAAGATGGCCGCATTTCGATTTTCGGAGACATCGCCGGTAGAGGGCGTACTCTGGGTGGTAACCATCCTCGATGCGCGGTGAAGCGACAAGGAGCAAGCGTGGTCTGGGACATGTCCGGCCTAAGTATTCGGCTGCTCGTGAAAGAAATTGCCTCCCATTCCGCATCCGCATCCTTGTCAACTTAGTATCGACTAAAGGATTGAACTAGCAGCCCAAACCAGTAATATCATGCCACCAAAGACATGGGCGCATATCCGGGGCCGGTCGAGTAGTAAACATGAAGTTTACTGGCACCAAAGAACCTCATCAAGCTTGAGAGACCACTAGAAGTGGTCATTGCGCCTGCCAGGTAGGTTCACTAAAAACAGATAGAAGCTCAGTGGGAACAATTGAAGCCCCTCGGTGCCTGCCGCAGTTGGGTGGAATTGGATCGTTCTTACCCCGAGGACCTCGGTCGAGGCACTAATATTAGCGAAGACGGCCTGTTATTGCGGCACAGCAGACGATCAGGAATCGATCCGCGCCGGTCGATGGCCGGTCGATCCACTACCATCAACGGCGCCAAACTACTCTAGTAGTTGAAACACCGACAAGGCCCATTATTCATTAGCCTCTTGGCCGAACAAGGGAATTGTTGACACCACTGCAGAAGAGGAAATTTCTCCATGGACAACTTCATACCTTTGCTAACAAGGGAAGTACCGACCGAGGACGCTAAAGTGTTCTTAAAGGTGACCCCTGCCGTCGGACTCAGGAAAATTATTTTGTCTTCAGCAATAACACAGCAAACGCAATGGCGGAATCAAAGAACGTCGCGCTGGTCTTTGGAGCCAGCGGTATCTCCGGCTGGGCTGTTACCAAATGCGCGCTCTCATATCCTACGCCTACCACCTTTTCCCGAGTGATCGGCTTGACGAATCGACCTCTCCCCTTGGAGAAGAGCGGATTGCCTAACGATCCTCGACTTGAGCTATATTCTGGAATTAATCTTCGACAATCTCTCGATGATGTCCTTGTTCAGTTGCAAGAAAAGATTCCCAACCTCGAAGAGGTCACCCATGTTTATTATCTAGGTAAGCAAGGCGATCAACCTCTCGGAAAGAATTATTCTAACTATATCTACCTCTGCAGCCTACTCCAATGCAACCGCATACTCCGTCGACGTAATGGCCATCCGGAATATCAATGTTGGGATGACTTATAACGCCGTCCACGCCGTCGACCGCTTGTGCAAGAACCTCAAATTTTTCGTCCTTCAGACTGGAACCAACGTACGCACAATACCATTTTAAGAGCAGTCGTACACTTGGCTAACCAGACATAGAACTACGGAGTTGCGGTCTTCCGCTTCCAAGAACACATCGAGATCAACCCTCCCCTGCGCGAGGACAACCCGCGCATCCCCTCTCCCTGGAGCGATGAGATCTTCTACTACGCGCAAGTCGACCTCGTGAAGGAAGCGAACAAGGGAAAGTCGTGGAAATGGTGCGAGGTGCGGCCAGATCAGATCGTTGGTGGGTTTTCCCAAACCTATCCCCAGAACCTGGATACTGACGGTGTTCCCAGGCCACGTCCCCATCCCCACAAGCATGACTTACGTCGAGCCCCTAGCCCTCTATCTCATGTTGTTCCGCTACGTCAACGGTCCCGACTCCACCGTTGTTTTTCCCGGCCCGTACACCAATTACACCCACACATATACCTCCTCATCGCAAGATATCATCGCGCGATCGGAACTCTACCTCTCCATCGAGAAGCCTGACCAAGCACACGGGGAGGCCTTCAACACAGCCGACAGCGCAACACCCGACCCCTGGACGATCGTATGGCCGATGATTTGCGAGTACTTCGGTCTGAGAGGGCAAGGCGCCGCGCCAGAGGATAAAGGGTGGAAGGATATCGACAAGTGGTGGGTTGCGCACCAGGACGAGTATAAGAAGATGTGTGAGGAGTATGGGCTGCGCCCAAGAGAGATCCCGCAGGAGACATGGACGTTCATGGCTGCTGGATTCAGCTTTCTGGGGAGGAATCGAGAGATGAGTCTGGAGAAGATCCACAGTCTTGGGTTCACGGAGGAGTATCCCGCGGCGCATGGGTATCTTAAGGTGTTCGAGCGGCTAGAGAAGGAGGAGATTATTCCCGGTAAGGAAGCTTGGAAGAGCTAGACTACTATGGGTCGGTCCGCCCGAGTGACTCGGATAGGGACACAATCCGATGCCAACCACATAGAACACGGGATCAATGGATTATCGGTCATTTTGATATACTTAAGCTTTGTCCCATCCTCGGCTCCATAACCACAGATCAACGGTATCCAATAAAACATAAGCACGACCTCGTCAACAACATTGGGTATGGCGCGACACATACTTATGTCCTATGTGATGATGTCATGATCGGGCTTAGTTTGAACCCCGAGCTTAATAATCACCGACAAACAGACGACCACCAACGACCCTACTACTCTCGAACATCCAAGGATTCAATGCCACCAACCTGTTCCCGGTGAAAATGTCGTCAAAACCCCTCCACGACAACGTCTCCCGCGTCAAAACTCCCTCGCCCGCCGGCCGCGCGGTCTTCATCGGCCTCCGCGCCCTCGACGTCTGGTGGCAGTACCGGCTCCTAACGCGCGGATGGGCAAGCCAATGCATTCGCCAACTAGGAGGTAGCTCCATACCAATTACGCAGATACTCAACGCCGCCAGCACCACCAGCCCGACCAGCCTGACCAGCCTATCGCCCTACTACACCCTCGTAACGCTCCTCTCGCTGGGCAGCAGCATCAAGCAAATCGGCACAATGCTCTTCATCTCCGAACAAGAGACACCAGTTGCGTCGGCGATCGCAATCGCAGCATTCAACACGATTTTCAACTCAGTTAACACACTCCTCTCAGTCTGGAACTTGACATCCCAAATCCCCACAGAAACAGAAGTCCCCCTCTCACCAGCCGAATTTATCCTCCTGAACCCATTGCTTACATTGGGAGGCGGCTTCTACATCCTCGGCATTCTAACGGAAACAATCTCCGAGATCCAGCGCACGCTCTTCAAGAAGGATCCAGAGAATAAAGGCAAGCCCTACGGCGGAGGCCTATTCTCACTCGCAACAAACATAAACTATGGCGGGTATACGGTCTGGCGCGCGGCATACGCGTTGATCTGCGGCGGGATCGCGCCGGCCGTCGTGACATTCTCGTTCTTCTTTTGGGATTTTGCGAGCAGGGGCGTCCCGGTTTTGGAGGGGTATTTGTTGGAGAGGGTGAGTATTCCAGTCGTTCATCATGTCGAATGGATGGGAAATGGGAAACTGATCCATATGCTACATGTAGTACGGGGATGCATATAAGGAGATCAAGGAGCGGGTGAAGTACCGCCTGATTCCGGGAATCTATTGAATAAAGAAAAGGGGAGCGAAATGGGAGGCCAAGAAGGCGTTCCTAGCTTTCTGAGATGTGAGGCCCAGAGGTCGGTGAATGCCAACAGAGGAAACGGAGTCTATCTACACTGCAACGAGAGACATCAGTTCACGAAGGAATATAAAACCCAGTTTAGTGCGAGGTCTAATCAGAGGCCGGGGCCAAATTAGGGAAACCCAATGAAGATAAATTCAATAGCTGTGACAGCTTCCAAGTGTAATAGTAACTCCCAAGACAAGCTAAATGAACAACATCCAAAATAAACAAATGAAAAGAACCATTCCTGAAAAATAATGACACATGACCAAAAATCCCATATAAATCGATCAATAAATAGACCCATGCCCCGGATCCATATGCTCATAGCACTCCTCTGACAGCTCAAAAGTCTCCATGCACTTCCAGCAAATATACGCACCATATCCTCCACACAGTATCATATCGCACCCTTCAGTCTTCTCTATTGCTGTCTTACACTTGGGGCAACCTTTGGCCCCCAGTTCCTTCTTTGTCTTGCCGTTCGCCAGAGCCTCGAGGCCGCTGGACGCAAAGTTGTTCTGTTCTTCGCATGTCATACCGGGGTGGTGTACATGGCAAGCGGCGCATGTCGACCTAAGGCAGGTGGGGCGGTCAAATAAAACCCCAGTGTCAGTAACACAGTAGACCTGGTTACAATCTGGCGTTGGGCAGTACTGGTATTGCTGCGAGTGGCGGCGGATATAGATTTTGAAGGATGCCTCGAGGAGGTCCTCAAAGGTGCTGGACGGGAGGTGATCCCACAGCTCGTTGAGGGGGAGGATCTCGTTGCATTTACCGGAGTTCCCCTTGCAACGGATGGCAGGTTGAGGATCTTTATATGTATCGAGGTCCGAGAAGCAGAGCATCTCAAAACAGTCGCCGCAGTACGTGTACTTGCAGTAGGTGTAGACCGGATTCTCAGGCTTCGTCCAGCATATCGGGCAGTCATTTTCGACGGCTCCAAATCTGGCTTTTGCTCGTCCCTCTCGTCAAAGATTATCCGGAGGGCTACCTCGTAATGGTTAGGCGGATACATGCAAGAGAAGCCGTTTCGGTTGGCTAAAGGCGTCCAGAGCCACGCGTTCAGCCCCGATGGCAGCAGAGATCTTGCGGAACCCTCCGTGGGAGATCCAGTAAAATGCCTCCTCGTTGAGCTCAATGGAATGCACATTGGTGGACTCTTCCCTGGCGATATCTGTTATGCAAAGTGCGGCTCGCTTGCATTGGTCTTCCGGTCCGTGAAGATGGATGCGGCGGAGGCGTTTGCTTCGAACGACAAGGACGTCAAATCAGTGTTCGATATCCTTTAGCCTTTGATAGGCATTTCTGTTTGTGGAAAGAGATGGAGAGCAAAGGACCTTGGTCCCAGACATGGCGATGTACCTTCTAGCATCTTCTCAAGCGCGCCCTTCGCCACAGAAACATCCTTGTTTGTCTCGCCCTCCACTTTGAGAGTTCGGAATCCTCAAGTTGGCTCGTATGAGGTGAAGACAAGGTGCTGCGCCTTCCAGGTTTTCTCCATGGCATCTATCTTTCCCTTAAACGCTTGATAGATTGGGTCGGAAACCTTGAATCTCGCGGAGTGGGCAAGCTGCACTGCCAGCCGGCCGTGGTCGCCGAAGGGGAGGGAGGTGCCATTTAACTGGGAAGCAGCGTTCCGTGCATGTTTCTCATTCTGAAACCGCGCCGTGACCTTTGCGCGTTTCCCACCAAGCCCCTTTACTGGTGCCCAGTACTCCAACGCGCTGATCTGCATGAGCTTGGACCTGATCATGTTGTTTGCTTCCTTAGGGTCCACGTCGTAGCTCGGACTACCCATCTCGATGCGGCAAGGCCGCAGGTGCCGCGGAATGTCACGAAGCACGTCCTGACAAGTCACTGTCGCCGGAATACTTGAAAGCGTGAAGGCGATGATTTCGTTCTGAAGGAGGTCCGCTGGGTCAGGTGCCCAATAAAAGCGGCCACTCTTCACGACTTGACCAGAGACCTTGAACTCACCAAAGTGGAACGCAGACTCAACCTCCCTCGCGATAGTCTCACTGTCAAACTCCAGTCGAACAGTCCGCACTGGCCGGTGCCACGAACAGCGGACTTTCTTGCTATCCACCAGGTGTCCGTTCGACCCATGGGCGATGGGCAAGCCAACTGGAACTGCAGCAATCCGCGACCATGCATCGTTAATGACGGCCATATTATTGATATTGGCGCATATGGCTTTTGCGAACGAGGCATCTTCCACTTGAATGTCCGCGCTGCGACCGTCATCTTGCGGCGAGACCTGGACGCTATTCACTGAAACATCGAGGCTTAACCAGGCGAACATATCAGCAATGGATGAAGGCGAGCTTTTTGGTGGCAGGTTGCTCCGATGCACGACCGAGATGTCGGAGGGGAAGGAGACCTTTTGCACCTTTGCGCCATCTTCGAATTCGACCACAGCGCCGCCAATATGCCTAGTGTGGTTGGCGTGGCTCTCCTCCTGATGCAATTCAATGATTTCCCTGGTTGCTGAAGATGCGGGCCTAATTACCTCTGTCGGGAAAGGATCTTGGCCATCTGTCTTGACACCAGTATGAGCGTATAGACAAGTGTCTCCATTCCTACAAGTGCCTTGCAGATAGAACCGACATGGAACTTGTGATGATGGGCCGAATATGACTGTGATGTAGCTACTTCGCGGGTTTCCCTTGAGTGAGAAAAGCGGCACTTATCTCCGTTGCGACAAACTCCTCGCAGGTAAAAACGGCACGAGACTTGAGAGAGAGACGATGGGTGTTTAGGATTAAGTTGCTTCAGGCGGTATGTCGCAGACGGGCCGTCCATATTGTATACGATAGGCAGCTCTTCAAGATGGATGGTGCGTTCAAACGGGGTGGGGAGAAAGAACCATCTTTTATAGGATGCACACATTACGCGCCGTGGGAGTCACGTACTGATCATGGGTACCTAGGGTACTTGTTGCACGATTTACAAGGGTAATTGGCGGCGAGACACTCCGCGCTCAAGTGTTTGCGGCACCACCGGGATGGCTGTCCAAACAGGCATCGTGTAAGGGGTGAGTCAAAGAGAAGGAAAAGAAAAGTCAGATAGAGTTTCAACTATCTGGACAAAGAGTCACCGAAAGAATGATTTTTCTTACGGCATTTTGGGTTTCCTGTTACCACGCCTCAATGCAAGGCCCAAAGGGGTCAACACCCGAGCGCCATAAGAGCGGTAATAAGGTATTGCAAATTAAGTCAAATTACTGTTGCAGCCTGATTAGTGTCGCGCAAACCAACGTGATCACGCGGCTTTGCCATGATAAGCCCATGCGAGGCTCCCGTTGTACCTTCATCTCCAATATGCAGGATTGGAAGTACGGTCAACCTCCGTTGCATGAGGTGCAGAGTTTCGGTGGCCGCTGATAAGCGACAAAAGAGGCACTAATCGACCGGGTGAAGATACCACCAAAGAGCGGTGCAAACTGGCCGCACCCCTGCTATAGCTGTTGACGGACAGAAGGAGTGCAGCTAGCAATGACTGCAAGGCTATGCTGAACTGTAACAGCGGCGGTTATCCATTTTCCACCTCTTAGATTGTCCCTAAACTTTCCGACGATGCCTTGACGAATGAAGCCGGGTTCGATGGCGGCCTAAACAGGGATTATACCAAATAGCGGGGTTCGTGCCAGGCATCATCGTGTGGGATGTATTCAGATCGATCAGGATGAGGAAGAGCGGTCTGAAAAGTGCCAGGGGGTGTTGTCATGGTCACTTCAGATAATGCGTCACCTGCGTCAGATCTAGCCTATGGTTCGTGAGGAAGTGGGAGATAAGCTGACCGTCCTCGAAGGGTTGGGGGAATCGTGGGGTCGAACACCGACAAAGTTCGCCAACGACTATAATCCGTCTGATGCAGAACGCGCGACAATCCCACTCCGATGTGTCTGGAGAAGTTGGGATCGAACAATGAAAGACACAATGGGCACTATCCGAACCAAGTCTTTGGAATGAGGGGGAACCCCACCCTCCTTCTAATGCGTGGCATCGGAACGGGAGCGCACGCGGCTATGCAAGCAATGGCCAACAGCAACATGCATGCCCGCCAGCTGGCCGTTAGCTATTGGACACCGATTCACCGCTTCATCGGTTGCGCTTGGGGCGAGGATGGACGGTGATACCGATCGTGGGGTCCGGATCACCCAACGCCATCCAACTCCCTGGAATGCATGCACCCCCAAGCACTAACAGCCAACTCAGCCTCTAGCGCGAGTCATGCTTCACTTCGATGCAGCATTGGATCTTGCGATAATTAATTCTTGACATATGCAAGCTCTCCTCTAGCCTTGCAGCCCTCCTATCCGCTTTCACCACCAGGAACTTGTAGGGTCAGAAGACATCATGAATCGAGCAAGTGATGCAAAGGCCGCCCGCGTGCGTTATCCTTGATGCAGCCTCCCAGTTATCGTGTCGCAGCAAGGATTTCAAGGTTTGTGGTGAGTCTGATGTTCTCGCTCTGGCGATCACAGGTGGCACTCGTTGTTCCGGGTCGGAGAGGGTATATATAGCGTTTGCGACGGGCTCTTTCGAGATTCGATCTGACTGTGTCTTTCAGTTGAGTACAACTTTATCGGCGGAAAGATATCCATTGCCGTTCTCGTTTCGTGAATAAAGTCTTTCCACTCCATCAATCCAATCATGGCAGCCATAAACAGCAGCAACTTGGGCCAGGTGCACCACAGTATTGCTGCCGGTGAGATATCCAAAACCATCACCCTCAACTCTATCGATGATCTGCAGAATCTGCTGTGGAACTGGGCGGATGCGAAGGGGAAAAGCCGTAACTTCGTCGGCGAAGTTCAACTCATTGCGGAGCTCGTTCGGACCCTGAGAATACATCAGCCCGAGACGTTGTTGGAAACCTTGGACAGAGTGTATACCTTGAGTCGGAAGGCAATGGAAGACGCTGACTTCCGACGCGAACTATACGGTCCTCTGCCACCCACTCTTGCCACTTATATGATGGGTGAGTTGGCCCGGTCGACGGAAGTGAACGAGAGGTTACGCGAGGAGTTGGAACTTCGTGATGGCGATGATCTGCTCCGATACAAGATCAAGACGATTCGAGACACTTTTCTCTGGCTGGACGAGTTGATGGGGTCACAGCGTGACTGGGTTGAGAAGCTGACCTTAGATAACGATAACGACAAGCAAGTTGAGGACCGCGTGAGAATGAGACTCCGGTGGTTGATATCGGGACAAGCGAGGGAATTCTGCGAGCAGTCTCCACTGGCCAGGCCACTGACGGGAAATGAGAAGTTTGGGCTGGAAAACCTCTGGAGGCTGTTTGAGGCCCGCGGCGAAGAGTGGCTGCCTATCCAGTGCGCTTTCTGCCTGGCAAGGCTGGATCCCGAGCGGAATTGGGAGAATGCGTGGCCTGGGATGTTGAGAGTCATTGATACTCTGCAATGAAAGAGGCCATTTTGGTTGGTCGTGGCTTGATGAAATGAGATGGTGAGAAAAGATAGGCAGAATAAAAGTTCATGCTCAAGGAAAGATGTCCAGTTGGCTGAGATCGGTTGTCTAGGCGACTCCCCAGCACTCCCGCCCTAGCCCCTGCCTCAGGCCCCGGCGTACACCGCTCCTTCCGTAAATGGACACTTCGTTCCCGTCCAGCCCTCCGAGTACCGGTCTTTCTGTCATAGGTTGAGCTCGAAGCAGCTGGCAGTAGTCTGGCTTAACACGACAGTCATCATCAATCAGCTGCAGACTCAGCACAGAGGCCCTCGGACGGTCCGAGAGTCCTCAGCGGCATCCAGTACCCTCGGGTTATTTCGTTAACAAGAAGTGACTCAGACGCAATCGCTGCTTCCGTCCTAGACCAACTTCGGCGTCCATAATTCTGCTACCCTGACAGCGCTTGAATCGAGTCAACCATTTTCCATTCCTGCGAGACGAACGGCAAAAGTCCCGCCTGAGTGCGATTTAGCCCATGCTGCAGGTACGCCATCTTAATGCGAACTGGTTTTCATCCTTCTGAGGTCAGCAGCTTGCTAGCTATACCGGGGACTGACGTACTCATCCCAGATTTGCGCACTAGCGAGATTAAACCGAACACGCAAACGTCGAACCTTGTCGGAGAAAGCCGCAACATAGCCCATTCACCTGAACACTGCCAAAAAGCCACCTTGGGGTTCCTTTATGGTTGGCACTGATAGCTCCCGCCAAGTTACGTTTGATTCGCCAACGACCCTCTCCTTCAACGTGCTTCAAGCCAACACAGTGATGGGAGGATTTGCTTTTCTGATGTATCGCATCTCGGTACGCCGCACGAAATGGGAACATGAGCTTCTACAGACCCAGAACCATGCAGTATCATCTCAACGGATAGGCCCCGACAAGTGCCAGAGCAGGGATTGTTTACTGCGTACTTTTTAGCACTGATTGTGCACGGGTACTTTTGAAATTTCGGAACGCAAATGTACTATACACCGCGGTGTCTAAGATTATCTTATATTCCCACACACGTCTCTTCCTTCCTCGCATCATGAATACTTAAGCAACCGGGCTCTCCCCAATCTAGGAATCATCCAGCGCTTTCTCTGTCAACAACCTTGATAAGCAACAATCCATTCTTCGTTGGGCTCTCCTACAGTACCACCATGAACAAGCAGTCAACGCGAACCCTATTTCCGCTTTTGGTCGAGATTATTGGGCGTGGGGAAAATACATGTATCTTGAGATGTGCGTCCCGTCATGATCCGGTGCAATCGTCATAGTCCTCTTACAGACCACTTCTAATCTATCACAGACTATGCAATAGCCCAGAGAGACCGGATTAAACTCACGATTCGCGGATGGCCCGACCAACTAGACGAGGTTGATCGACAAACCGTCCTCGTCCTCGAACAAAGGTTCAGACAGAAGTTTGGGTTCGCCGGCAACGAACTTGAAGGGCATGTCATCGGTTTTTTGGAGTTTGAGTGGAACGAGGGCTGGTACGACGCCTGGGCGATCTATACCTCAAAACTTCGCCCCGACCCTTTGTTTGTTCTCGCCGGCGATCGACTCTGAGCGCTCACCTTTGGAGGGATACATCGGAGGTGCTATTGAGTCTCCGAATAAAAAAAAAAGCCTCGGCGTCAGACAAGGATGGCGAACAGCGACCGCGCGGAATGCCCTTTCGATACTATTCCTTGCTTGCAATTGATACTCCGATAATCCCCCTTTTCTTTTGCTGATTTGACCTCGATACCGCGTTGTGCCTGAGAATCTGAGGATTAAGCCAAATCCGGAATGATAGATAATTACAAGAGCCAAACATCCGTGCTCTCACCACTTCCTCGTATCACAGAAGCGAAAAGCGCTAAGGGTGTCCCTAAACTCTTACCATGTATGTGGCCTGTGTACACCATGACCCTTTGATCTGGAGCGGGGCGAATCAGGGCCTAGAGGGACTTTGTCAGCCCCAGCCTCAACAGGTACTCCTACTAGGGAGGGAACCGACGGGGAGATCTGGCGGCGGAGCCAGCGCTACCGACCCTTAGCTCGTGTGCACCCCGATTGTCCAACATTCAGCCACAGACAAGAAAACCTGGTTTGCGGGCTGATCCTAACTTTGGGCTTTTCCACAGGATATACCCTTCTGTAGGTTTGGGTAAGCCAAAACTCCTCGAGTATCGGCTGCAACCCAGGCAGGCTCATCTCCACGATGCTTGCTCTGGTAATCCGCCATGAACTAGGAACGGCATAGCTTCGCTCCTTCCGGAATCTCGGTCCAGCTGAACTGCTACCTAGGCCAAGACGGCCTCCTTTGGGCGCTAACGTAGGTAACTTTCTTTGTTTGCCATTCTCACAGCGAAACCGCTCCTTGGGCGACTTCTCAGTCAAGTCCTCGGTCGTGACACAGGATTCTGAAGAATCTTGAAGGATCAAATAATATCTTTGTCGAAGATGAAAGCGGACTTTGTTCCGCAGTCTAATTCAACGTCGGAGTATTGGTCAGAGTTGAAGTATTCAACGTTTGCCAGCAAGATCGCAAGTGCGTTCCCCTGGGGCCATGACCCATGCAAACGTCCTGATTTGTCGCCATTGGACAGGGGGCAGGTTTCAGCCTCGCAGGACCTCTCGCCGTCCCTGGTTTAGCCGGTCGATCCTTGGCCTTGAAATTTCTTCAGATGAACTGTTGGAGGTATTGAGCGTCGGGCCTGTGCTACGTGGCTCCAGTCCCACCATCCTGCTTTCTTCTTGGGTCAGCCCGAAAGGTTTTACCTCTACTGTTCCTGGAAGCTGCCCACCATCCCTACGGTCGGAGGCAGGAACGACGACTTCCAATTGAACGCCCCAGGTTATCCGCATGCATTACAGGCAAGATGGATCAGCTCGGTAGCCTGCGGTCGCATCTGCAGTTGCGCACTGTTTCCCTCTTTTTGAATTCCACTATCAAACAAGCGACCAGGAAACATGTCGGTCCTCTTTCCGCCGTAACCTTACTCTTAGTGCATCGCTATCGCAGCATCTATTGGCTCAACGGTGAAAGTTTCTTCAAACAAAGCTAGGCAAGACACTTAGCCCAACTGCTTCTTGAGAAAACACTGTTTATCTCTGGACCGGCAGAGAAAATACGGGCAAGGACTATTGTCACCTTGTTCCCCAGGCGCTCATGACCGCCAGATGTCTATCACGGTAGCGAATCGCTGTCACGGGTGGGTCCCGCCTAGGTTTTCCCCTGTAAGAGTCGGGGTTGGTGTCAGCTACAGGAAGTCTGCCTACAGGTGCCGCAGCAGCGGAATGAACGCTTCCTCAAATTGCGAGTGCCAGGGTTGCTTGGTCCACGTGTGGCATTTGCCATCTCCACGATGTTCTTATCTCCCTCTCGTGATACCGGCAATGTCTGAACAGTCACTTGTCTCCAGGTGATCGCCGTAGACCCACAATGCAAAGAAAGCCCTAAGAACTGGCACCCGGTGGCCCGTCGGCCTTGCTCCTGCAAGGGATATCCCGATTCTTGATAATGGGTTATTTGTACCTGTCGCGAAATATAAGTCGCGTCGGGGAGATCGCTTCAAAGATTTTCACGGTGCGCTATCATTCTACAAAGACAGTGGCTGCTGGGGGAACCGAGCCGGAGCCGACTAGCCTTCGCGCAAAACCTATTACTTTCGTGGAGAAGAAAATATGCGGCGGACGAGTCCAGAAAAAGCCAGTTTACGACAGACCTGGGTGGCAGAGACTTTCATAACGAGCATAACTGGGTGTACATCCCAATGTATGAATGGCCTGTTCTTAAGGTGGAAATGAACTGCGGTGGCTGCTGACCACTGTGGGCGCCATTGGACCTCCTGAATTGCGCCAAGTCAGGCACTGCAGAGATTTCCTAGCGGTCCTGTCAGCCAGCTGGGCTCGATGGGGAGCACGCGCCCAAGACTCGTGCTTTTGCGCCCGGGCGCGAATTTAGCCTCGCCATCTGTGTGTCCGAGTCGGTGACTCGGTCTTCTTGAAAGGAGGACGGATTGAAGACACCGTCACCTGCTGCAGCGATGTGAAGAGTCAGAAAGCCAGAGAAACAGAACAAGAGACTGAAGCGACACATCCATTTGCCTGACGCGTCTCTAGGTAGTAGATGCATGGATACATGGATTGACTGTCCTAACAGACTCATAGAAGAGCCGAGCAACCTCTATCAGAGCTCGGGTACCAGTTGAAAGTCTCGAGTAACTGGTGGTCGGCGTTTTTTGGTAACCGTACCTGACTCTCTGCACTATGATTTCCAACCTTACGAGGCTGGATTGGGAACCCCCTGCGCCTCCAGCTCACTAACCTAATTTCCACAGAGCGGTCGCAGATCCGTTTCCGCTACCCGCACTGTATTGAGGTGTTAGTAACAACTGGAGTTCCGGGGCACCATCCTGATGGAATATTTCCTCTTCGGGGTTCTAAAAAATGGAAAATAGAGAAACTGGCACCGGGCTTCTGTAGTATCGGCCCCCCATGTCCGCTACACGACATTGCGTGTCTGCTAAGCGGACACCGCACGTCTACCAGGAACGTCCTCGAGTTGTATGAGCTTCCCGACAAAAGAGCCAACCCAGCAGCCTGCACAAAAGTGGACAAGATACAGAGAACAAAGCGCATGGAACCCCCGTGGCGACACTAGGTAGCCAACTTAGAGTCAAGTGCCTACCTCACTCCCTGCCACTTGACAAGCTCGGGAGTGGCCCCTACTCGAGCGTGCAAGATGTCAATCTTGACACCTTCAACTAGCTACATTGACGCTGCTCGAGATACCAATTGATATTGTTGCTACGGTATCGGGCGCCCCTTTCCTAGTATAAATGGATATTCACGTCCCTACAAATCGATGTCGTATCTCGCGTAGTCCTCAAAGCAACAGCGGACCTCTAAGTCTCTGGAGATGCCCTCCGCCCCGACGCAGAGTGCAGCCGATGCGACCGTCCAGCGCGCATCACGTGCCCCCCTCCAAGACAAACGCATTGACACTGTCGGGAAAGATAAAGGCGAGTTCCTCTTAGGATCATTGCATTCACGAAGCCTTAGCATTTCTAATACGGTGCAGAGTCGCTAGAAGGCCTTGATGCCGCGGTGGGTATCCTTAATGCCGCCCGAGGAACCGTACCCACAAAGCGTTTCCTGAGGATTCAAGCAGCCGCCTGCAAGATGGCAAAGCAGCTGAAAGGCTGTGGAGTTTCGGGTCCTCGCCTTGACACGGTTGTTGTGACTTTTCTTGGATGGTCCTTTCAAAGAGGGCGCATCCAGAAAGAGAATGCATGGGATGAGTACATGGAGGTGTATGGTTCTCTTTCCTCCCACGCGTTACATTAGCTAACTCTAGAATATCTTGCAGTGATCTTAACCATCGCAGCCATTGCATCCGTTGACGGAATTCAATGGCTAGATTCAGAATAGTGGTTATAAAAGTTTTTGTTTTTTCTTTTAACTTCGTGATGTCTACCTGCTGGGCTCGGTCCCGGGGGAAGACTAATGCCCCTAAACTCAAAATATCAAGAATTTATAATGATTCGACGCATATTTCCTCAGCCATTTCCCGGTCTTTCTTTTTATTCTTTGGCTTGATTCTTCCAAAGTTAGTGCTCCCCGTCAGTGCCGCCGAACTTGGAACCAAGTTGGATGGCGTGCAGCGGCTGGGACTCTCAGACCCTCCCATCTCCCGTCTCCTGATATCGAACCAATCCCTTTGAGCGGAGAATACAGGAATCTGGTTCGAGTCACCTTTCCCGGGCTTACTTGAAGCTGAACTGCGACTTCGCGTTAATCCCGGATCAAGGGTGGATTGCAGTTGCGACCGGGCGGGTCAAGCGTGCGGTCTACCCGTCTATCAGCCTCTAGGGAGACGTTCGCAGTTCATGGATCAGCAGAACTATTTTACGAGGAGCGTATCCTCAAATGACATGGTCGGTCGGCTGAACTTTAGTTTGAGTATTCTAACTTAAGGCGCCGGCGCCGGCGGTCGCTCTGCTGTCTCCCGAAGTCAGGAAATGCATCTCACCGCTACCTACAACCCCGGGACTGTTCTTCGTTCTCGCAAAGCAAGGGTCCCAACCCCTTTACTGGACTTCCGGATTGTTGTCAGGACACTGCTTCGAAGTGCTAGCCAAGTTTCGTGCGATTTTTCTCCACTAGACGCCACCAGGACTCGATGAGGTGAGACGCATCTATTGATTCGTTGAATTAGACTTCAACATGTTTGACATATCGCAAACTTGGCAACGAAACTGAGAACCCAGGAGGAAGTCCGGCCACGGGGAGCCCGGAAGATCAACCCCCTGCTAGCAGTACTTTTGTCAACATACCTTCGTCACTTCTACGCAGGGATGAGGAGCCAGCAGTACTTTTGCTACGGTACTTTTGTCGCGCCGGCGTAGGGATGAGGCGCCAGCTTTTCGAATGTCCGGTCCCAAGTCACTAGACATCGTAAGCAGGGAATAATCCCCTGAGTGCCGACGTGTCACCTGGACGTCTCGTTCCCAAGCGCAGAGACAAGTGGGGTACCACCACTGCACCGGCTGTCCGGGAGACATAACCATGCGGTTAAGAGCACTACTCCGTATTGATCGGAGTGTTGAGCAGCAGAGCTGCGAGCCCTTCGGTGGCAGCGGCGGCAATCTTGTTTTCGATCCTGCCCCGTTTCACATATCAATGATATCTGCGGATCTAGATCCTTCGTTGACGCCTTAGCGCGCCTCGCTGCTGGCGCCTTTCCTGCTTTGGTAGTTGGTCTGAAGGTCTCGACTCTTCCTATCGCACCTAGACGACTGCTTTTGCTGTCGTTGCGACCGTCCGCCGGGTATCCACTCGTGCAACGCTCGCACGCTAGCCTATGACAGCTGACAGACGAGAGCTGACGGTGGGCATATTCCAGATTCTTTGCCCGTTCTGGCGAATGATGCGCGAAGGGGTTAGAGTTCTCCAAGACCGCCGTGTACTCACGGGTACTCGACCCCTTGCGAGTATTGAGTACCCGTAGCCCCACCAGAAAGCCCTCAAAGGCACGGCCCGCACTCCTCTCCTAACAGCGACAGCCGCATTGCTGTGGAACAGCCACCCACCCCCCGAATCCAGACAACCTTGAGGCCTGGTCCCTGGTCCTTGGTTATCTCCACGGCTCCGGATTCCCGCCGTAACTTTTTCGTTACGTGATTTACGCATGGGCACTGAAGGGCAGATTTTATCGACAAACCGACCGAGGCCTTCAAAGGTAGGTGAATCTCCAGGTGGAAACAGTACAGAGAACGTATCTGTTAACGTTCTTAATCAGTATGATATGTGCGCCGTAATCTACGAGGTTTTAGGTAAGGAATCGATCGAAAAGGTGGTGCAGATCGCAATGCCTGTCTGCAGGCCTGGAGTGCATTCAGCCTCCGACCGGATTCATTCCGCAACTACTCGATGAATATGCGTTCCAGACGGTCAGCTCGCCCTCATTGGGTACAGCACCGTACAGGCTATTGCCAGTGTGTGGAGTATCCGTCCGGAGACCGTTGCACGCCTCTGATAGGCTGCCCAGGTGAGAATTTCCCGCTGCTGCTGACAGGGCGGAACTCTTACCGGTACTCTGCAGTCAGTAACACTGCCTTGAGCCGTCTCGCATTATCCGCGACTCGTCCTGACTTTGATTCAGTACTCCTGTGACCGGTCACGAACCTGCGAGCATTATGTGACGTCATTTGTTGGATTCACACGCTAGGTACCTGCAACTCGCCCCCCGCTCCTTTCTCATGTCCTTGCAGCTCTATTGCGTTTTGGCTATGTTGTCTATTGTCCCCGTAGCTGCGATTCGGCTCGGTCGCATCAGGGTGCCTCAAGACTAATTTGACATCCCGCTAGGCTACGTAGACCAGGGCATCTCGAGATACTACCTAGGACATCACTACGAATGCTCGTTCATTTAAGCTTCGGCGCTCCGTGTAGGATGTCGGACATTTCAGCGAATTGATAACAGCCGTCTGCATGTCAGAGGGGCCGATATTGCACGCTTGCTTACCTACGGTCGAGGGATACGCCGTATTTCGTATATCCTTGTACGTGTCACGGAAACGATGATGGGAACCTGATCAGTCTGGGAGCTGACCGCCACCCAGTCGCTTCACCGCGTCGTTGTCGGGATGAGGGACGAGCCATCAAAATGTAGTGCTTACGCCTGCCCAGTGCCCACCGGGCGCTGGAACACCATCTGTTATTACTGGAAGCCAAAGCATCAGCCTCCCAACCGGAGTTCTTACGGTCGGCAACTGACAACCTCGTCGCACAATCATTCTCAGCTTGACCCTAATTGGTGCAGAGCGTACGTCCATTTTAACGCAACCATTTCACGGACGGGGTGAGTACTAAGTACGAAGGTACCCAGAGAGCGAACCTGGTTGGCTGAAACCCCACTTTAGCCCTAACTCATTGGATTCACAACCGACTGACCGAGTCCTAGGTATAATGCAATTCAGCGATCGAATGTCCAAAAGTATACAGAATTATGAGATTAAAGAAATAATTGACCTATCACGTGGAGAGCTTCTTTCTCGAGTCGATGGGCTCGGCTTTGCCCGGGCACACAAGGGTCAGGGCGACCTGGTGGATGCGGCAGTGCGGACGCTGTCCACGTCCACGGTTGTGAGCCTTGTGAGTCGTGAGCACATCGCCACACACACAACAGAAGTGAACTTGACGCTGCTTATTTATGTTGGAATGGAAACGAGACTGTATTCTCTGTCTCCGCACTTTGTGGTCGCTACCCATTGTTTTAGTTTCTCTCTTCATTTCAACGTAAGTGCGCCCAGGGGGAGAGTACGCGGTGCAAGCCGCGTTATATATATCTCCATAAATTTAATCAAATAAAACTCAAAAACAGGTGGCAGGGCTAGTGCTCAACTCAAGACAAGGGGATTATCTCCTTTATTGTGTGTTCATACACCCATCGTGTAGTGTGTTTGCGAGGAGAAATTAGCCTTACATGGTTATGTTTCCGACGGATTGCCCTTAGGTCCTATCCGCCTAGATAAGAAGTCTGGTGTTCAGATTTCGTCTGGAGGAGGGGGTTATCGCATCGCAGAAGGGAGGAATATTTCACGGTTGGGGAAGGTGCGACTGGGGAGGGACCTGCCACTCGGCCAGCCTGCTCGCCTTTCCTCAACTCTTCACATCCCATCATTGCATTCTTCCCGTCTTATCATCCTCTTTGCCTCATGTCGCTTGTTTCCAGACTTGCTAGTTGCGCTACCTTTATGATACCAGCTCCAAAAGCCTGTCTCGTGACCCTGGGGCTGCGATCGGCATCCCGGCAAGATCAACCCCTCGCAGGGTCTTTGACATACACGCAACACTATAGCGGATACTATCAACCAAGTCCTTTGATTATCAAGATTAATACACTATACAGCCATCCACCGCAATTGCACCGCGTCAGGATTCCTCATGGACAGCGCCAACTTGCTCACAGAATCCCGAGTCAGGGCGAGTAGCCTCTCCCGCAACAGCTCCGGGGAGTCCACGCCGTCCATCGGCAGGGGCTCGCACCTTCCATTTCGAAACAGCGTCGCCATCGTCGCGACAAACTCCACCTGCGACATTTTCACCCCGGGACAGATCCTCGGCCCGCCAGACCAGGGGAGGTACGTCCCCTTGTCAGGGGTAATCAGCTGGCCTGACTCGTCAATCCAGCGGCTGGGTCTGAACTCATTCGCGTCGTCGCCCCAGATCCTGCGGTCGAGGTGGATGCTGAGCTGGCATACGAAGATGTCCATCGGCGGGGTCAGGAAGTGAGTCTTCCCGGTCGCATCGGTGAGCTCTTGGGGTTCGAGGACAGCGCGTGTTGTGTGGAGGACAGGAGAAAAGAGGCGGAGGGTTTCGAGCTGGATATTGTGGTCAGGAACATGTTTACACGGACAGAGGTCGGACAGGGATCAAGAGCGCACCATCAAGGATAGGGTCCGTCGGCATTTGGGAAAGACCTCTTCATAATCCCACATCGATGGATTTTCAGGAAGGCTCTGCAGCTCCTCTCGAATCCATTCTTGCCACTCTGGATATGCCGCCAGAAAGCTCACCGAGTATCCCATGGTGTTTGCTGTGGTTTCGTACCCTGCCGTGGTGAAAATGAACAAACTCCCGCTGATTTCATCGTCCGATAGAGAGAACTGGCTCTGTCCGGATCGTCGGCCCTCGTCGGAGAGTTGCAGCAGCAGGCTGAGGAAGTTGCTGCGAGAACTGCCCGACTTGTCTGTGGCATTGCGTTCCCCGTTGAGCACCTCTTGCACATACTCTGGGGTTCGCTCCATATGGTACCCCAGTAACTGCAACCCACGAGACATGATGGGCAGCTTCATAAGCATTGTTGGAAGCAACGCCGCTTCGAGAAACATCTGGGTAATCAGTGAGAGCGTCTCAAAATAGGCGGCCTTGCCTGTCGTCGCTGCTCCAAGACGAGCCCGTAACTCGGGAGTCCAGTCCTCTTTCTGACTGAAGCCGGCCTGTCCGATCACGTTGATTGCCACGCTCTTCAGGCCGTCCAGTGTCTGATTCCCAGGGTGGTTGACTATGTACTTGAACATATCCTGGGATTGCAGTTTGCTTTCCGTCCACACGGTCCTGCTGATTCTCTCGTCCAGATTGGATGCGAACATTCGGCGATGGCGTTTCCTGTCCTATTAACACTATTCAGGGTTCATTCAAGAGACGGCCAACTCACCAATCATCACCATTCGCCTGCAGCAAGTCAGATTCCAGTACACGGAAACCACTTTAGCCGGGAAATTCACACAAAACACGTTGGAACCGAGAAATCCCATCACCCTGGCGGTAATGGGCGCTTGAGGGAAATCATTTCGTCTCTGGAGCATGCTGAGCGCGAGAGTCGGGTCCGCAATCCTGATCTCATCAGACTTGGTCTGCTCAACAGCCTCAATTTTCGTACCAGACGGAACACTCGTCGGGGGTGACAACGACAAAGACGTCCCCAAGCCGGTCATGATATTCTCGTTTGACGCGGAACTCCCATCCATGAGCGCAAACTTCGAGTCGGTCGAGTATCCAGTGGGGCAGGTATTTCTTGTATACAGGCTGCAGAGCCGGACCCAGGATCATCCACGGAATGCTTTTGGAGAAAATCGGCGAGATAAAGACTGGAAACCCGGTTCGCCGCGCATGGCTGTAGAAGCGCAGGAAAGTGAACAGCTTATAAATATAAAATGCGACCAGCAACGTGGCTGCCGCGGAGAGGAAGCTGATTGCCATCTCAGCACGGAGTTGGGAACAAAAGTTGGTCGGAAAGTTGGGTTGTTCGCAGACTTTATTTAACGGACAGCGCTGATTGACTCCGCTTGAGAACTAGTTCGCTGACCCTTCCTCAGCCGCAGGATCAGGACTAACTGGTTTCGACCATGGTCGCGGGGCCTAACATCGCTCCTGCTCACCTCAGCCTTTTCCAATGCGCTGGGGCTGAGCTACATTGGGGAGCTGGGTGGTTTTCCATTGGGTGCTGAGAAGGTACACCTTCTGGTCTGCAGCGGATAGAGCGGCATCGCTCCATAGCACCAAGTGGAGCTTAGCTTAACGGGTTGGGTGCAAGAGAACAAATCCTTCATCCAAGAATCGGGGAATTAAACTTGATCTAAACGTTCATGCCTCTCGCAATACGACAGACATCACTACAGTCACCGAACGGCCGCCGATCCTCGTACTGTAGACCCACAAGCTGACCTCGGGAACGAAGCCGTTTCCACCTCAATGGCACGGCCCAGCTCGTCAGCCGCGCTCCTGCAAGGGGTAGCGGATGCTGCCCGCATGTAGCAGTACCCTGGTAGCGGCGGGTGAACAAAGTCCTTAGCAGTAGGTGAGAAACGCGTTATTTCCTTATTGATGCTATAAGGACCCCAATATTCGTAAGACTTGAAGCACATTGGCAGAGAACTGGTAATTTGGCATTGAACGGTTTTAACTAGTAGAAGGAAGAAAGATATGATTACAAGAAACTTTAATATATAAGGATGAAGCTCAAGGGTACCTACAAAGGGTGTGCGAATGTTGGTGTTAAGCCAACGATTGCGGTTTTTGAGAGAATGGATAGGCGAGTGAAGTCTACTCTGATTTGAATGCAGACCGTTCAAGTTGGGACAAGGCCTATCCAACTTCACTGAGCATAAGCCGGAAGTGCGTGGGGGAAGGGCCGGCATCCCAGGCGATGTTTGCGGGGTAGGACGACCTTCTTTCTAAATTTCAGCAGTTGTCAGCAATGGGAAAAGAGAGTCCCGCGGGTGGGAGTGTGGATGGATTGGCTCAACCCCAATTACCAAGCACTGAGGGCATAGGCGTAGGTGAGAAGAAGCAGGGCATACACAACCTCTGATCGTGCAGATTGCATTGGCTTTCTGTTCATCTGACCACCAACATTAGTACCAGTGGCTCTGATTGAGCAGGGTTCCTTCCAAGGTTCGTGAACAGACTGCCGGTTATCAGTGGTGGAAAGCAGTTTACACATGGTGAGCGGAACAGCGGTCAGGAATCTGTGTGGTTGTAGAAGGCTGTACTCGGAGCCTATTGACATGGATGCTTGTTAAGCCTGCCTATAATCCCTGATCTGTTACGGGTTATGTGGAGAACGGGGCGCCGGCTTCCTAGCTGTTGAAATATCGACCGAGCATATGAGAGGGTATATCCTACTTCCTCGCCGACCGTCGATAATTGCTCCTTTTCCCCCGCGCCTAGAGGAATTGCGTCGAATGAAAGCGCATGGGCGATGGCAGACGAGCCGACCCGAGAGTTTGGCTTTCAGCTTTGCTGCAGGCTGAGAGCTCAATGCACGCAATACAAGATGGCCGCCAGCTGGTCCCGTTTGATTGGCCTTCCACCCACCACAACATTGTCCATGACAATGGCCACCGCTTCTTGAATAGCGATCGTGGGGGTGGGGGCCGAGCGACTCCACCAGTCATGTATGCCATCTCGCTGCCAGCTCACACTATTTCCGCAGTCAGCCTCTTACACGAGTCAGGAAATGATAGGATGATCTTTGCTCACATCCTGGTTCGTGTCATTCGCACCGCAGTTCAACCTCCAATCTCGTGCCCTTGATCATGGTTCCTTTGGCAATCTCAGACCGCAAAATCAAGAAATTACGCTGAACGAGACTGGCTTGCTCCTACCAGGCACTGTCTTGTGACAGGCGGCCTTTATCCGTTCAGCGATTTCCAATGGCGTGCGTTGTGAGAAGAAGGCTTAGTATATATATGGCGGCGTTTCTCCCACTGTTTCCGGCCACAGCCAATCTCTCAGTAGTTTCACCTAGGCAACCGACTTGATCAAGAGAATTTCAATCGAGATTATAGAGTTGGACAGCGACAATGAGCGTCCATGGTGTTGACACGTTTTCGGTCGCGTCGTTCATACGGTCGTATCAGCAGGGCACTCATTTCTCGAAGTATAGTGCTCGGAAGGTCGCAGACGCATGCGGCGAGGCTCTCAGGGAAGCAAAAATACTCCACGAGATAAAGTACACCACTTCATCTAGCGCGAGACTAGAAGGGGAGCTCACAGTTCGCGAGACTCTCCGAGGTAAGCCTTATACACAAAAGGGCGAGATCGAGGCGGATGTCGTCTTGGCCAGCGTGTTCGTTCAAGTATATCTGCCTCAGGAGAGAGATGGCGTCAGTCAAATCATTGGCGAAAATTTCGAGATACACCATCGGTCTACAAGGACAGGAGACGGGATTGGTATCGCGCCCGAGCAAACCAACCTGTCCACGGAGTACTATTGGGTGTCGTTGAAAGAGGAAAACGTGTGGCCGCCGAGGCTTGTTGAGATTCAGGTTGTAATCGACGAAGGCGACAGGTATTTCGAGGACCAGAATGACCTGGAAAGATTTCTCGCTAAATGGGCGGTTCTCAAAGGCATAGAGGTGAACCGTGGGAATGTCCAGCCCCTTTGGGAGTTATTGGACGTTGTGAATTTTCGGCAAGTTAGGGGCTTAAGAGATTTTCTCGCGGACCTCAATCTGTCAGTAGCGCCCGAGAGCGACTACATGCGGAGGGCGCGTGAGTTCCAGCCTGGGCTCGAACTCAGCCTTGCCATGTACGTGGCCGATTCAGTCATGCGGTCGCCGAGGGGGAGAGAGCGAATTCAGGGAACGATGGTATTTTTGGAGAAGACGTCAGAGGCAGAGAGGCAGAGACTTCAGATCAAAATTCTAAGGGATTCGTTCATTTGGCTGGTTCGCTTTGGTTCGTGGGGGGGAGGCGCGACCGACATGCTTTTCGACGGGCTAGACAAGGCGCTTCAAACCCGGCAGCTGAAGAGGATTGTCTGGCTGAATAAACCATGCACGAGAAGCTTCGTTGATGGACGAAGTGAAATTCTCACCCATCAAGAAGTCCAGGACCTCGACCACTTGTGGCTTTTGTTTGCACAGCATAACCGGGCGCCCGCGCAGTACGTCTTCAACCTCGCAAGGCTGGGGATCAAGGGCCACCGTGCGCCCTCTTGGCCGGAGTTTTCGACAGCGATCGCGGACTTGCACATTATTCCGCGCCTCTTTTAACAGGATATGGGAAGGAGGATAAGAGCGGGGAGAATTATTGTCGGAGTGTTCTTGTCAACGTGAAAGTGGTCCTACCTGGGCGGGAAAAGTCAAAAGCGAGGCAGAAGGCGAGAAAGAGACTTCATAGGCGCAGTACTATTGTTACAAAGCCACATTAGTGTCTAGAGTGACGACATTGGCCAATTTTATCGCAATTGATGAAAATTATTTTCCGCTGAATCGCGTCGAAGTCAGTTCAGTTCTCTCTTACCGGTCCAAACTGACTGTATGATACCGTCGAACTGGGTGACGAGTAAGAGATGGATGCATAGTTATCTGGTGGACTGTCCGTTATTGCCATCACTTCCCAAGAAGTGAGTGTGGGCAAATCCATATGCAGGGCGGCTAGCCTCGCCTGCTTGATGCGTGCTCCAATTGAATGACATGGGACGGTACGACAAGGGCCACTATGTTTTCAGAATTACTAGTCTCTGCAGTTTTTCTCAGATTCGATCTGGAGGCCAGGACCGCGTGACTCCGTTGCCAACTCAGGGCGAGCTCGCTCCGTTGCGGGGAATATGGAGCAAGGACACGGAGAAGGAAGAGAATCACGTTGCAAGTGGGAGGCTGACGGCTGGAGAGCTGCAGTGGGTACTCGACTCGCGATTGGTCCTTGCAGACAAAGAAGATGCCAATTTGATTCTATGACTCCCATCCAGCCACAAGTGGAGACCCGCGAAGGAACAGGAGTACTTGGTTGGTCGGGGAACAGGTCGATTTTCCGTCACGAAGTACCAGTACCTAACGTTTTGGTACTTTGTGTATGCCGAACACCTGGTGGCGTACCGCTCAGAGTAAAAGTTATTCGTGTCTCTGTGCCTGTTCTGTGACTTCCTCTGTCTGCTCATGGCCTGCCTTCAGGCGCTACGCTATGCCGAATTGCCAGTGTAGGATTCTGTATGAGTGCATCTGTTAACTCGAGCAATAGTGGGCAAGAGAACCTGTTTCTCCATCCAAGGTCCACGGGGCCACTCCACGGAAGGACCGAACTCTTACCAATCCACTAGACAGCTGAGCAAGCAATAAGCTTAATCGTGATTATCAACAACCTGATTGGGTACTCATGACACGGTCCCCAGCTCGACAATTCAATGCTTGTCTCCTTTGATGACCAAATCCAAAAGGAGAAAAGTACGGTGGATGGATTAAGATGGAGCGCACTTGAGAATGTCAATACATCACTCCTCCGGCTAGGTCTCCCTCTCTATCTTTCACTTATAAAGGGGCTCTGTCCCCCGGATTTTGACCGGGTACTCAGGTACTCACAACCTCGACAGGTACCCAAGCTCAAGACTCAATCGACTCACTAGCAATGTCCCCAACAGCAACTGCAAGTCCGGAGGCAGACCAGCCGGTCGCGACCGCCGAGATAGACGCCCCTATCCCGCTCCCCGACATACCGCTCGCCGTTCTCAAAGAGCACATAGGCGAGCAACTCCCTTCCTCTGTGTCACATTGCTCTTCCGGTAGATAGCTATGCCGGTGCTAACTTCCCACAGAGCGACTAGGCGGGTTTGACGCCCCGGCGATGATGCGCACGATCCACGCCGCCAGGGGCGGGGAAGGCGCTGTACACAGGCCATGCCTCTTGGTGATTAACGCGATTATCTGTCGACTTCAGCGGAATCTCGATCAGCATGACTTCGAGGGAGTCCGGCTTGAGCGCGTGCTTTTGGAGTTTCTAGAATATGTCTTTGAATGGAAGTGGACCTGTTTAGAAGATGCTTGGAACGCTTATTTGCACGAGTGAGTTTCGGACCGCTAGGTACAGAAGGCGTGAATCCGCTGACTTTTTCATGCCCAGCGAACTTCAACTGAGCGAGGTTCAGCAATATCTTGGGATTGCGCGGGGCATCAGGTAGACCTCGGGAGCGATACTTGATAAGTCGAGATGGGCGACTCAAAGTACTTCTGGTTTCTGGACTTACAAATCTTATCATGGGCATCGCTACTACTTTGTACAATCACTGCGTAGTTAAAATCCTGAGACACGCATTTTGTGAATGGTTTGTGGTAGCGTCTTCTCTAGGAAGGATCCTGAACTGTCCCCAAGATCATTATGTGCAGTGGCCATCTATCTATCATTTCTTTCTAGGCTCAACCCTAAAACAAACTTGCTCAGATAGAAGGTGAAGAAGATTTTTTGCGTTGGATCTCACAGCGTAGCCAATAATAAACTACAAAGTAGGTCCTGCTCGGTTGAAAATCAAGATCAGGGGTACATCGGTGCCCACCAGGCATCTCGCGCACCTAATCATTTCCAGGGGCATGGACTGACCGCAAATATTCTCAGAGCTCCTGTAGCACAGAAGTTGACTGGGGGCCACCAGTCGCCTAGAAATCCGGACATCTTCTGCAGACCCAGTCGGAACATGCTGCATGACGCAGTACACAATCCTTCATCCACTTTTCTTTGTTCCCTGCTGAGCTGAGGCATCATCGTGTGACGCAAAGATCCCCATGTGTTCCGCTACATATGGAAAAGGGTCCTAGAACCACGAGGAAGGTCGTATGCGACCTTCCATTGCATCTAGATGCCTATGTAGGTATGGTGCGCTTGAAAAATAAATATGCCTTGCGAGATCAGACGGGCAGCCAAGCCATCTTGCAGTAGCAATACAGGCGCTAGCCTCGCCATCTTGGCTGCTGGCGTTCAGCCTCGAATTACCGGGCCCCGGCCATGTCTACATCCGGCCATTCCTGGATCAGCAACGCCGGGAAGACCCGCCATTCAGCAGCTACTACCATATCCCGTAACAGGTTACTTGTATTAATAGCTCGTGACTCTAGGCTCTGACCGTCTGTGATAGGCTGTCAGTTCCTCGCTTGCTGCCTTGTCTGGCGCCAAGGGACTCTCACCGCTGCATCGGATTGCAGTGGACTGTCCTTACCTCTTTGACAAACTTTCTTTTTGCAGACCTTCGATTACTCTTCGGTCGGCGGGAGGGGCGAGGATGATTGGAAGTGATCAACGCGTCATCGTGCTCCCTTCGTCTCTTCAACGTTTTGCAGCTCTCTCCTCACGCTAGCACTTCTATCCAGTGGCTGTGCCCGAGACTCTGTCTGAATTCTGACTTTTTCCACGGCCGCATGCACGACTTGATATCCTAGTAACGCCTCCGTCGGTTTCTCAGCACTCCTATTCAACAGAGCAGGGCGCTTTAGTAGCTCTGCAATTGTCGACTTAAGGTCTCAACGCTACGCGAGACAACGTAAGACAGATCACACACTTAGCAACGGCCATATGCACGTCAGTCCGACCGCTAGTCGTTCCCTTGTTCTGGGTACTCGTGCTTTGGACGGAAGAAAGCGCCTGCTGAAAGCGAATTGATTCTTTTTGCCACATTATTGTTGAGTGTTTCACCTTGTTAGTCATTTTACTACCTAGGACAAAAGTACCTACAGCCTGCATCTTCCCAGACGCAGGAACAGCTTGACTTACTGGAGCGATCCTGGACCACTGCAGGGCCAGCCTGCACCTCAAGCCGGAGCCTGATAGGTCGGGGAACTTGCGGTCGCAGATCCGATGAACGCCCTCGACGACTCTCATCAACCTTGATGTCTAAAGATCTAGCCCAACCCTCTAACTGGTAGATTAAGCTGCTGTAGTTTGTTTGCACCCGGTCGCCAACTTGTCATCCGCGTCATTGTTGGCTTACCTCCACATGGATTCTGGCACCTGATCTCTTGACAAAGCACAAAGCGGTAGGTAAAAGAGCATGCCCGAAGGCAAGAAATTCTGATTTCGACGGCTGATCATAATATCTCCTGTCTGATGCTTGCATGTTGATCCATTAAGGTTGAAAGGACTTGAATTATCCAGACCGACTCAGCGCCTCTTCGGCTTCGCTTTGACGCGGTCTGACTGCCGCAGCAACATCCTCTTCAGCCGCTAAAAACAAGCCGCTACATAATACTGTAAGCCTTACTACCTATTCTATTGCTTGGTCTGTCTTGGCCGCAATCTTCGCGACGTTCTTTGCTTTTTCAAGCTGGGGAATCCCGTCATCCCCCGTCCGCGGGCCCCTCCAGGGACGCCTCTGGTTGGCTGGGGTCCACCTTAGCCCTAACTCAGCAAGGCCACGGTCAAGTTCATGGTATAGCGGCTAATAAAGTGTCCGAAAGCGTATTAAAGTTCTCAGAGAAATAAGAAATTATGTCCTATCGCGCGTCGACTTTTTCTCTCGAGTCGATGAGCCTGGTTTTGCCCGGGCGCGCAGATGATTAGGGCGTACGGGGCGGATGCCGCAGCAACGGCGGATGCCACGGTTACCACCAGTAGCCTGGTAGGCAGACTCCAATATACGCGATGGATGTCAGCCTTCATCTTTCTCTTTGCTAGGAATTACAAAGAAAGGCCAACATTTAGGCCGTGGGCGGTAGCCGCGAGCTCAGCTCGGGCTTTTGCGACAGTACGCAACAGATCTCCAACGTCACGGGTGTCTGTTGCTGATGGTAAATAATATACATCTGCATCGCCATTGCCAATGGGTATAACATGTAGCGGGTAACGCGACAACACCAGAGGGCTGGACATGAAGACTATTTTATCTACTGGATCTGCCTCTCCTGTCTGTATAGTGTCCTTGTAAAAAAAAGCAGCATTTTGGCCACTGTGTCGCTGAAAAGATCAAAAAGAAAAACATACAACAGCTGGGATTCGCATGTGGTCACCCACCATACTACTAACCAGCCGGCGTGTGGCTTAAGTACGGCTGAGCGGACGGGAAGCCCTGTTCTCCACACCCTGTGGTCGTATGTGCTTGATCTTCAGTAACAAAAATTGATAAGGATAAAAACATAAACAAAACATTGTCAACCTGCCTCCGAACGTCATCCTATATCTACCTGTTGTCCATCCAGGCCAAGTCGACAGACGGTCCGGCAAGTATCAGTACTTTTACGCCATCTGACATTGCTAGCAAGCCACTTTCGGCCTATCGAGACGTTTATTAGCTCAGAGGTACTTCCCACCCGGTGGCTGATTCAATACGGACTGCTGTCTTGCAGAGGATAAGGATGTGATGAGTATAGTAATGTTCGAATTATCGTGCTGACTCCACAACGGCCTTCGGACGAAGCAGAATGCGGCGCGGGGCCGAATGAAAAGCGAAGACCGAGCCCGAGACCGAAGACGCCATTGACGACCCCTACTAGGGATTGATTTACAATACCCTGTTGTACCGGCATATGCTAGAGTACCAACATTCTTACCCCGCACTCTGTAGAGAGCCTCGGGACTCTCATTGCTGTCTTGCTATCATCAAAACATGGCATTAGTGAGTGCACCCTCCTGGTACGGGGAACGATAACCAAAGACAGCGTCGATCTTGTACCAGAATTGGTCGGAGGCGAGTTCGCTTCAACATTTGAAGGGCTAAAAATCCGACAATGGATTCGTGCGGGGCCCCGAGGGGTCTCAACGGGCGATGCTGCTCTGCAAAGAAGCCTAACCAAAGCGGCCGGGGCAAACAGTAGCGCCGGATGTCCGCCTAACTCCGTCCGTTAATGCGAGGCTTATTTCAATCAATATTATCAAGAGTATACTTCAATCGTGCTCTGCTTCCCCAACTTTCCAAGCTCGCATGGACATTACTCTACTATACAGATTCTCTGGTTTCTAGCTCTATTAGCAATGGTCTACATTCCTCCCCTCAAACCCCTCGGCTGTATCACCACCGTGGACGACAAAGATCCTCGTTATATTGCTCGAATAAACGAGGAGATCCCGCTTTCTGATGGAGGGCGCATCCGCGCGAATGTCTTCTTTCCACGGTCCGGGGGTCCGAGGTGGCCAGTTCTCATGACGGCTACGCCGTACGGCAAGGATGTGTACGTCTTGCCAAAACATAGCCCGCTCCTACCGTCAGACACCATATCTAACCGGGTATTAGTCCATATGCAAGATGTAGCGCCTACAAAAAATCTGCAGAGCTCATACCCCAGGAGCACCATTGTGATCACCTTGCTTGGGAAGCTCCGTCCCCTGCTTATTGGTGTCCTAGAGGTTACGCAGTGGTAATATGCGATCAGCGAGGGACGGGTAATTCTCCAGGGCACCTGAGGCTTTTCAGCACCCAGAATTTCGATGGTCAGCCTTCTCTAAGTTGTTTTTGAGCTGGGTTGACCCACTTCCAATAGACTATGCGACCGCTATCACTTGGGCAGCTGATCAGGAGTGGTCAACTGGGAAGGTTGGCTTGACAGGAATCTCCTATCTAGCACTTAACCAGGTAAATAAACATCAAGCCCGTCTTGAAAAAAGTTCATTGGATCTAAACTGGTGGCGATGTAGTGGCCTACTGCCGCACGACAACCCCGCGGCTTGGCCTGTATTGTCCCCTGGGAAGGCATGGCAGATTGGTACCGTGATGCTTCGCGCCATGGCGGCATATTCTGCGACGGTGTATGGCCCCCGTTCTACTATTCTTTGCCCATTGAGTGGCACTCACACTTTGAACAGTTCGCCCGGTCTTGGTTCTCCAAGCAAATAAAACCCATCCAGTACGGCAGTCGGGACAGAGAAGCAGGTGGATTCGGTCCCGACTCGACCGAAGGAACGTTTTCAGATGAAATCCTGGCGGAAAACATCGACGTACCTGGGGATTCTATCCGAGGGAATGAGTTTATCGGCGACCAGTATTATGCTGATAAAATGGTGCACGAGGATTACTCGCGGATACAGGTGCCTCTACTCAGCGTTGGCAATTGGGTCAGTGCTTCTCCTCTCACAATCTATTCACCCCAATCCTAGTCGACAGCCGGGTTGAAGTATGCTTGCGGTCTAACTTGTATTTGATAGGGTGGTCTTAATCTACATCTACGCGGTAACGTGCTAGGTTACATGCGCGCCGGGTCTCAGGAGAAATTCGTCCGCATCCATACCGGCCGCCACGACCTGCCGTACTACGCCGAACCCTACATCTCCACCCAGCGCTCGTTCTACGACTGCTACCTCAAGGATGATGATTATGCTGGATGGCGATCTGGCCAGCAGGCTCCGGTGGCTTTCGCGGTTCGACGCGGCACACATTCCCCGAATTCCTTCGAGGCTGAGTTGAAGCATGAATGGCGCAATGAACAAGAGTGGCCAATCGCACGCACCCGCTATGAGAAGCGGTTCCTTGCCGCAGAGGGTCTGTTAGATGCAGCTCGTCCGAACACAGAGACCATGGTGTCTTTCAAGGGTTTTGAGTTGGTGCACCCCCAACCCGCTTCTCTATTCTTTCTCGCCCACTGTCGAGTTGGCTAAAATTGACGGACAGCGGCAATGGAGTATCCTTCCACACTCTTCTCGCCGAAACCGAATACGAGATCTGCGGCCACATCACCCTACGCCTCTCCGTGTCCCTGACCAACCGCTCCAACCGGGACTGCCCGGCCGAAATCGATATCTTTGCAGCATTGCGCAAGATCAGCCAGGACGGCGAGGAAAGCACCTATACATCCAGCACCGGCGACCCCACGGCAGTAACCTTTGGCTGGATTCGCGCATCCCACCGGACCCTAACGACGACGCCTTACCCCGGTTACACTAAACCCCTGCCGTTTCCGACCCTTAGCCATCTGCGCCGCGACGCAAAGGAAGTCATCGAAGGGGAGATCTATGACTTGCAGTGCGAGCTCTGGCCAACGAATGTTGTTGTGCAGAAGGGGGAGCGCCTTGTTTTGGAGGTGGCGCCTAAGGATCCCCGCGGGACGTCGTTTTTCACGTGCGCGGATTCGATTGATAGGTGAGTACCATTTGTTTCTTGATGCTGTTCATTTCAAAATGGTGGTGATGGTATGCTGACCTGGATGCAAATGTCCACAGGAACGAAAGAAAGCATGGGGGAACTGTTTCGATCCACATTGGTGCTCAGTTTGAGAATTACGTGGTGCTACCGATTGTTTAGGAGCATTGCAGAGCAGGTAGATAGCTCTAACGTACACGAAAACATCCTAGTGATTATAAATCAAAATTTGTTGACCAAACGACAGACTTTACCTGCAATATGAGCGCAATGAACGATGAGGGACAGAATATGCCGTACCGAGTGGTAGCACTTGGGACCATCCGCACCTTGGGAAAATGATATAAAAATGAATGATTGGGACTCGACGAAACGCCGTCTATCGACTCCATAGCTGGAGAATAGCAGATAGAAGATAGAACCTGAAAGGCAAGGTTCTTCTTGAGCAAGAAAATGGTGGACGTGTTGGACCAATCCCCCAGGTCTCGCTTAATCATTCCCTTCCTAAGGACTCACTGTAGCAGTCTTGGACTTCCGCACCCGCCTCGAACAGTCATCGTTAACACCAGAGAGCTTTCCGGGAATTTCCATGTATATAATTACTGCAGCTAGTATGTACACGAACCTAAAGATTCATGGGGGGAAGAATAAGACTACCCGGAGCCTCCAGCTCCACTTCCACGCGCCCCTCCTGGAGCCTACATAGGAAAGCGCTGCCCGCCTGGCGTACGTAGAGCACTGCAGATGAAGCATTCTGGAAAACAACTATTAGCACAGGCAAAGTCAGTAACGGCATCTGAGCCCTCGGCAGTGACTAGCTATGATACCTATCACCTACCGTGCCTCCTGTTGATGAAGTCGGTCCTCTTAATTTCGAATAAATTCCTAAGTTCTAGCTTCTTATTCTACCCTGTTCTCTGGGGTCATGTGGTGAACACTCCAAAAGCGTCTAGGTAGGCTCATCAAGCCCCATGTAATTTGACTGGATACCGCTACCGCCCTCTTAACGTACCATAGGTACCTAGGTTGCCGGTAGTAATCTACATTCACCTATCAGGCGCACCGCGAGCAGACCCTCGAGTACGTGGCATATAGCACCCAGTAGGCCTGGATAGTAGGCCCAGGTGGAAAGAATAATTCACATCGCAGTGACTGCCAGGCCATTAAAGGCTAGAGTAGAGACTTGGAGTACTGCGGCCCGGTGACAGCAACAAGTGACCGGAGACCACTTCACCAACAGCAGTGCAGGTCGTCTGTCACCTGGTGACGATAGAGACGAACTAGGTTGCTGAGACCTGCGCAAGGTTAATTATGCGGCCAACGAGGCACCTGTTAGGGTCTGACATAGCTCGGGCCCAGCATCTAGATACTGTATCAGCTTCCATTAAGCTTATTCTTGATGAGATACTGGACGTATGCCGCCTTTGGAGACCCCGAGACCCTTTGTGAACTATAAAAAAAGCGAAGAAGCTTGGAGGCAGTGACCGGCTATCTGGTTTTCCCATGGAAGGTTCCTACGTCACCGATTGTACGTCAGCTGGTAACTTGCAGATGGCAGAGGAGCACATGTGAACCGCCGAGTTTAGGGTTCCGGAGAGCAATTCCCATCCACGCACCACTTGGTACTCAATCATCACCTAGCAGCTATAGCTTTTATAGTGACTCATTCCTTCATCGTGTCGGCGTAGAAATCCGGGTATCAATTGCTCCTCGAACTCCAGCTCGAATCGTCTTCTCCCCATCTTTCTCATCCATCTTCAATCATCACAGCACCACGGGTTATTAAGCTTATTGCAGCACAAAGACCCAAATTATCAGCTAGAAGAACCTTCATATACAAACAGCCATGACTACCATGCTTCTTAACCCGCTAATCGCGCCCATTTTCCCCACCGAAATCACGTACGCATCACCACTCATTCAACCCCCCCAAGATCCAACTCCCGTTGCTACACAGCACCACCGAGCTGCTCGGTCCAGGCGAACGTATGGCTCGTCTAGCGACTCCGCACCTACCAGGCAAAATGGATTCATAGAGACCGATTTAAGAGCAGGTGGGCCGATGCTCTGCGAGTCGCCGTGCGAGACGCTCCATAAGTTTCTGCGGGAGCCACAATATTATAATCTTCAGCCAACGCAGACCTATGCGCTTATGACGGAGCTGCGAGACATCTGTCAACGCGAGGACGTCTACCCAAGCGACATGCAGTTCTGCGGTCGCCGCTCGGTATACGAGCCGCACCGCGCTCCAGAACTCACATTGCTGATCGTAGCAAGCCGCAGCGATGTATCAAGAGTCGGGACCATGTGGCTGACGTTGGCGCGGAAACTCTTCCACCTCATCCGCGGCAAAAATCTCACCGACAAATTGGTTTCGGTCGAGATAGTCGATGAGCGCTTCGCGCGGCCTCCGTTGATTCACCCTTGTCAGCCGCACGACACCATCTTTCCTATATGGCAGCGAGTTGCCCTTGAGATTTTCAATACCATTGATACTACTGGTGTATTCACAATCGGATGTTTTCGCATCGGCAGCCATAGAGACCGCCGGCACTGCCCCTCGACCGTGCTCCTGGGTGTCGATCGCTCCGCTACGCGCGACTGGAAGCAGGTAAGGGAGCAGGTGGTGGCTGTCCTCGAGATCCACGAGCTTACCGACGTCGCGGTCACGATCCACAAGGACAACCACATCACCGGTGGTAGTGACTTCGAGGATAGTGGAGTCACACCTCGTGACTGCCGAATCAATCCAAATCTCGGATCCAGCATCAGTCCGGCCAGCATAAAGGATGCCAACGGAACACTGGGCGGGTGGGTCGAAATACAAAACCCGAAAACTGGGACTTGGCTGCCCTTCGCCATCACTTGTTCACACTGCTGTCTCCCCAGCGAGAGCAGTCTGTCCCCAAAAGACCTGCAACGTGAGTTCAGCACCTTTCCACGACAATCCTTGATAAACGCCGAGGCTAACACAACTTTAGTGGTCCAAAAATGGAAGCAGGAGGGTGTTAAACCGGCCGAAGAGGATAACAAGACCCGGCTCCTGCCGGTAAATTCCCCGAGTCATTGGGATATCGAGGCCGGAAAAAGAAGCCTGAAAGCCAGCATCGACCAAGACGAGTCGAATCATGTATACCGGCAAGTTCAGCAGCTGCGATCCCAGGACGAGTTTGTTCTACCTTACCTTGAAAAGCGGTGGGAGATTATAGCCACGTCCCTAGCCAAGTCGAGGAAAGAGCTCAACCATATCAGAGCATTCGTCCAAAGTCCTGGGATAAAGCTTGGGACAGTGTTGGCAGCATCTGGCCTTCGAGAGGCACCCTCCGCGGACAAGCTCCGGGAATTCTCAATCCGGGATTGGGCCTTGATAATGCCTGGTAATAGTCGAGCCCCAGGAGATAACACGTTAACGGTAGGTGGTGCTCTGGTCAATTCTCAAGAGTTTGTCGCTAATATACTCTGTTAGATCCCTCCCGGTGGCCCAAATCTCACCCGGCTCACCGACTTTGCCATGGAGCTCCCGGAGGATAACCAGCCACTCTACAAGACTGGCAGGGCAACGGGATATACCGCGGGGGAATACGGTAATCTCCGCACGTGCAGAATAGCCACTCGTATTGTAAACGGAGAGCGAGTGTCATTCCCCACATGGGAGCACGTCATTGTACGCCCAGGTAGAGTGGTGGTCAAGGCGGGCGACGCTGGATCCCTGATATTCGATCGCACTGGTGCCGTCATGGGAATGCTATTTGGAGGAGCTGGTACCAATGAGATTGGGTACTTCACGGCAGCGCGTGACCTCCTCGAAGACATCAAGCGCATTACTGGTGTCCATGGAATCCGTCTGTACCGCGCCAGTACCTAGACTAGTTTTTTATCTTTATTTAGTCGCGTTTTTTCCCCAGCTTCTGTATATAAGTGAACCAATCGAACCAGCACGGGCAGAGCAAATACCGCCGCTTAAAACGTAGGTACCTGGTACTTTCCCGCGTAGAGAGATTGTTTCCTTGGCAAAGCACGACAGACCCGGTGCCCGTCGCCCAAATGTCCTCCTCGCTTTCACTTCAATCGGTTTTCCATTTCCCGCCGATAATGCGCTGCCTTGATGGCCACCGACTCCAGGAATGGACGGGTTATGCGCGACTATTCGACGACGTAGGCGAGACGTGTGGAATAGCGGGACGGGACTGAAGCAGGGCAGATGCTAATGGCGTCGATGTCAGCACTTTGGTTCCTACCCTATTCTTCTTGGCAAAGTAAGCTATTAGCATCATGGATAGAAAACAAACCAGATTGATCAACCCGTGAATAGCAACGTGCGTCTGATGAAGGGGTTGCTGAGTACATCACCCTCCAGCTAGAAGCAAGCCCAGGGTAGGCAGACAGGAACACCCCCAGGCCAGGCGTGCCTTGTGTGCACTGTTCCAGCCCGTCGAAAACTGAAAAGGAAGCAATGGAGAGGCACATGCACAGAGCCGGAATGGTTTCGAGCTGCACTGCTGGCGGAGGAAGGAGCAACCCTACCGACCTCCATAGCGGACGGAAAAGCGCTTGAGCCTGAGCCGTCCATCTAGCGCAGCGCTGCTTCTGATTTTGTTCAAAAGATATGTCGCGGGCTTTGATGTATCATGTTCTAATTTGCTAGGCCGTAGACTGGACGATGACTACCTACCCTAGGTGGGGGTTGCCCGGATAGGGCTCGGTGTGCCGGTCTGGTTAGGAAAAGCGACCCTGACTAGTGCTGGAGGATTGTTGAGAACACGAGCTACCCCCAGTCTGTCTGTCCGCTTGAGAGTCAGCATAAGCTGCACTATTTACCCTGCAAAATATGATAATTATGGATTGGGCAACGTGCGTCTGGTAGCTCTTGTCAGCTGGCTGCCAGCGGTGCCTCAACTGAGGAAGCGAACGTTCGGTAGGCTGGGGCAAGCAATTCTCGTTGTTGCCTCTCTCCTTGAATTTTGATTGTTCATCCCAAGGCAGCTCAGGCCTCCATGGGCAGGAGTGCTCACTTAGGAGCTGACCTCGATGATTGCATGTGATCTAGAGGTAACAATTCTCACTATTATCAACGTCTCTCTCTAACTCTAACTATCATCCATAGACTCCAAACAAACTCCAAAATCAACTCTAAAACCCCTCCAACACCGCATCCGTCCAATCCCACAGTCTAACAGCCAACCCATCATCCCCCGCCATCTTATCCAACCCCCCCAAAACACCCACAGGCTCATAAAACGCCCCATTCTCAACCCCCGCTTTAGGACTCGTCGCCGCCCAAAGCTGATTCTTTATCCCCTCCGCCGGCGTCACCATATTATGGAAGCTCGTCGCCCAGACAAACGCCTGCCGCGCCTTGCTCAGGTTCTCCACCAGCCCTGTATTCACGACACCGGGGTGCACGCTGACAGAGGTGATGTCGGGGTACCGGCGCGACAGCTCGCGCGCGTACAGCAGGTTGGCGAGCTTGCTTTGCCCGTAGCGCACCCACGAGCCCATGAAACCTTCTTGTGTGGTTTTGAGTGTGTCGAAGGAAATCCCGTCGCAGGGGTGAAATTTAAAGCCGAGCGATGTGACGAGGATGATTCGGACGTCGCTACCACCGCTCAGTGTTACTGTATGCTGCATTACGGACAGCAGCTTTTGAATCAGCAGCGCGTGGCCGAGATGGTTCGTCCCGAACTGCACCTCGTATCCGTCCGCCGTGAGACCGGGGTCCGTGGCCATGATGCCAGCGCTGCAGAGGAGGATATCGAGGCGGGTCTCCTTTGCGCGGAACTCGTCTGCTGCGCGTCGAACGGATTCCAGGGAGGCGAGGTCGCAGGTTATGAAAGAGACGCGGGTCTTGCTGCCGGACGCGGCGACTTCTTGGATGAGGGTGTCGGCAGATTTGGCGTTGCGGCCTGTGATGTAGATGTGGGCTGGTGAGTGTTTGGCGAGCTCGCGGACGGAGTTTGCGCCGAGGCCGGCCGTTCCTACAAAATCAAGGAGTTAGGAAATGGTCTAATACTAGATGATGCGGATGGAAAGTAGACTTACCTCCTGTGACGAGAATGACTTTTCCAGATAGATCTGGGATGTCGTTTGCAGGGTCGAATGAGTTGGCAGGCATCTTGGAATGGGGAGCTCTGGTAATGTATAGAAGAGAGATAAGGAGAGAGAGGTTGTAGCAAGAAGAGGAATGCAGAAAGACGATGATTCTGCTCCTGAAAAGATGGAAATCGGGCAGTATAAGAGCAAGACGGAGGAGCGGAGCCCCAAACACAAGCCACAAGCTGGCGGGGCTCAGGCTTCGCCTGATTGGCCGTGTCGTCTTCATCGCACCGTGATTGGTCGTCGTAGTAGAGCCGCGCTTGACCATTCCGAGCGAGGAACCTAGATCCATGACTCGACAGGCAGCCCTTTTAAACGAAGAGTTCGAAGCTCAACTCTATGTTTTCCTTTCAGCTTGAGAGTCGTAATGGTGTTTGGAAATCTGGCCAGGGCCAAAGGTGCATGTTCAACTTCCCGTCCCGTCGGGATCGCAGTGTTGGCGCCAAGACCAGCTGGCCTGTCCGACATGGCTTTCCGCACCAATACGAGTTGGCGGCGTTGGCGGATGGGTTGCTTACTGAAAATAATAAGTACTAGGTGTCTTGTTTATATCTTATGTAACTTTCTCCACGTTAATCAGTTTTATTTAGTCTGACTCCCACTGAAGCACTACACGGTAGTACTACACGGTAGTACTATGGTGTGGGATCGATAGGATACATTGGAATCAGAAGAATCAGCCTAGGCCGACGGCATGCAGCCAGGCTATCAGTAGAAGAAATATACGGGTATGGTGGTTATGCTTTTCTCATTGGTTTCCAGACGTGGAAGTAAGATGTGGTTTGGCACGCCTGGGTACAGAGATAGTATGAGGGAACAGCGACAGTGCGAAGGAACAGCATGTGAAGAGGGTACAATTTAACCTTTCATTGATGTATATTTGAAAAGATGGAACCTTCGAAAGGACTGCTACTATTCGATTATAGCGCCAAAACTTGCCACTCCTTGCTCCCCCACGGTTCGGAATATCAGAAATCTTAGAGGCAGACCCATTATGTCTCAATTTTGAAATGAAACGGTGTTGATGATCACTAAATACCAAAGCAAAGGAAATCGTTGCTGCGCTAATGTCTGCTCCAGACAGGCATGGTTGAATGAGATGATTGCTTTGGTCGGATAGACGGATCGGCTCCATACGCAAGGAGCAGCGGTTCCACGTCCTGGAAGGCAAGCAACGCGCGGACGAGCGAGAGAGCGGTATGACCGTCTGCACGAGTGGTATTGACGTTCGCTCCCTCTTCAATAGTTTTTTGGTCATGGCCATCCTCGCTGTGCCGCTTCGAGTAACGGCTATGTGTAGGGCAGTATTATATGTCGGATGTTGAGTTTCTGTGTTCGCCCCTCTGATCATCAAGGGTGTAACCATTTTTGCATCGCCAACCTTTGAGGCTAGGATAAGCGACGATGGGTAGTCACCAGAGGTCTCAATGTTCGCGCCACGATCCAGCAGGAGTCTAGCGATTTTGCCGCGACGCCAGTATATCGCCGCCTCGAGTGCGCAAGTGAAGGGGTGTGCAGTTTGTGTGTGATTGATATCGGCACCATGATTGAGCAGTTGCTTTACTATCTCGTACCGATCCTTCCTTGCGGCTTCAAGAAGTGGCGGGCCACATCTGTACTCCGTAGGCCCCTCGAACGCTTTGAGAACACAGGAAGCCATTGCGTGGATATCGGCACTGTGCTGTAGAAGAACCTCCGCTACTAACTTCCCCTTTCAAGGCGACGAAGAGAAGGAGTGTGCGTTTGACCCTGTCCCGTTAGTCGGCATCAGCTCCGTACTTGAGAAACTGCCGCATTGATTCCGCACTGGGGAGGTTGTAGTACCAGTGTAATGCGTTCTTTTTCCATCGAGTGGTGATGTCCCTTCTATAGAGAAATTTGTTCAGGAGAGGGTAGAGCACTCTAGTTGTGCGAGTGAAGGCATTGATGTGACGGTTGGATGTGAGGTTTTGGGCGACCATGAGGATCAACACCGACGGAAGGGATAGGAAGGACATTGTTGCGGATTGTTTGGTTCGTCGATGTGATTGGAACGGGAAGAAACGTCTGATAGAAATGCGCAGCATAGAATTGGGTTATAAAAGGCATTTTCTTGATGAATGGAAAAAACTGGACAGAGTCTTACTTGAATGTATCTGTTCTTAGACAAGAGGGGAGAAGGTGGGAGTGGAGGAGCGCTCTGCGTGGGATTTTGGGAGTAGGGAGGGGCGATTAAGCTGGAAGGTGAGAGAAATGCGAGGCGGGAGCGAGGTGCACCTCCTAGACATCAAACCTATAATACCTAGGCTGTCGAAGAAGACCGAGATAGTACTACGAATCTATACCTCCAGTCTATGCGTATGAAATTCAGTTGAAAGCACTTACCAGGGAAATTGGGCCCTTTACTAGGGTCGTCCCTACGTTGTTGCATCACATCAACACAAGACGTTAGCCGTTATATGTCGCCTTATGCTATAAGAGCCACTCCTCGGGTGTGGATTCACTCGTGCTATTTTGCTCGATTTTTATATCTATTCGGGAGGAACATGGCCTGCCTCAATGCGCTGAGACGTCAGCACACAGATGCAAACCTGAATTAATCACCTAGGAGAAACACCAATAAGTACTATAAAAGTCCTCCTCTCTGGCAAATGATTTATCTGTGAAGAGCTATCCACGGGAAAGCTTATGGATAGCTCAAGGCAAAGCCAATTCTGCCCGTCTAAACATGTCTATGTTCCCGGGGCTGTTTCTTCTCCAAAGGCAGGAAAGCGAGTCCAATACTCCTCGGTCAGTTGCGCGGGGTCAGCACCGTGATCGAGCAACATCTGTATGATACGCGAACATGCAGGTGATAATCCTTCTCTCGCAGATATCAATGCCGTGCCCCAAATGCCAACGTGCGTCTTGACATTTGCCCCCCATTCAATCAACAGCTTGACCACTTCCTTATGTCCTTTTTCGGCTGCTGTTTGATGGGCTGTGCCCCAGAAATCCTGCTCACCTTCATTATTGGCTCCGTTTCGCAGTAAAACCAAGATTACATCCAAGGACCCATAATATGCTACTACGACGAGAGATGTTCCATACCGGGATCTCTATTTAAGAGCTGAACTGTCGAGCTGTGGCCGCCACTTATAGCAGCTTCAAGCATGGATACTATGAGCTCCCCCGCCCGCTGTTGATTTACGTCAGTGCCGTTGTCCAAAAGATATTCTACCATCACGTTTCTGCCCTCCCTCGCGGCCTCAAATATTGCAGGTCCGTATGCGTCGGGTATATCAGGATACTCGGGTGCGGGTTGCGTGGTGAGGTCGGCGCCGTGCTGGAGGAGTATCCTGGCGGCGTCAAGATGACCGTATTCTGCCGCGTAGAGAAGAAGTGTCACTTCGTATCGTCCCTAGTATCCACGTCGACTCCGTATCCAAGAATCCGTGTGATAGTACCAGTCATTCCTTGACGGGCCGCCCAAAATAGTGCCGAGCAGTCATCAACTGTGATGTTGCCGCGATAGAGCACGTCGGATACGATGGGGTACAGCCGTTTGCTCGCTTGGCTAAAGGAATTCAGGTCGCTTGGAGCGTCGAGGTTCTTGGCGATCATGAGCAGTAGCTCCGGTGGAAGGGTTATCAGAGGCATGACTGTAGCAGTGGAGTAAGCAGCTGGGATGGAGAAGGTCAAAGTCAGCCTTGTAGTAGTCTTTATAGCTTGTGCGATGCGGTGAGGGCTCATAAGCACTGTGTTCTTGCGATCCAGAGGCTGTTGCTTGATTAAGCCATTGGATATAGCGAGATCTCTTTGGGAAAAATTGGTGGCTAGAGAGAGGGGAAGCGCCGATAAGTAAAGCTCTGAGCAGCGCGTGTTGTGAGACAAAAGTCAGGTCACCATAAGTGCAAAGTGAGGGATAGGTAATGAATCAAGACAGAGACTGAGGCTCGCAGAAGACAAGGAATTATCCTGCTCCCAACTACCCGAGGAAAGGGCACCAGACCACCAACCTTTTCAACTTCAGCATTGTGCCAGCTATTCGACGCTCTACGTTCTCACCATATCCTATCATCGGGAAAATTCCCTCTGGTAGCGCCATTATGAGTGATACTAAATCATGAGTCTACGACATCGGCATGGATTGATATCCTGACTTGGGCTGTCTGGTCAGTGAATTTACAAGTATGTCAACTCCGCTCTACAGTCAACGCTTTCCACATCACACAACCCGAGCGAGCCATAGAAGCAGTGCGACAGAGGCTTACTGGCCATGGGAAAGTAAGCAGACTACCCTAGGTACGGACAAGCTAGTGATTCAGCCTCGATTCTCGCCGACGCCGAACATTACGCGCCGAAGATCCTGTTTGCACAACGTGACCCCGCGCTTGAGCAGCGACTACAAATACAAGTAAGCCGAATGCACTAGGAGGGATTTGGTAAGTTCACTTGCGAAGCACACTCGCGAAGCACACTCGGATAAGATGGGGATTACTCAGCTCACCAAATTATACCTTTTAGCAGTGCCGACTACAACGTTCGCTATCGGCCTTATTGCAGCGGCTCTACTGCTTTTGCTGGTAGGCATCGCGATTAGACCACGAAAGGTGCTAGATACGGTTCTAAATGTGAGTTTCCCATTGGTCTTGTCCCGCTTATCAACAATTGCGCACTTCTGAATCGTTCGGAAATTTTACAGGGCTATCTATCTCTCAGACACCGGATCCCAGCCGCGAGTGGGCGAGGCTACATGCCCGGGCCCGCTTATGCATTCCCAAACGGCCAAATGGTCGAGAAGTTTCTCTCAGCGCGAGCAAAGAGCTGGGAGTGGGAGGCGGAATACGGCAAGACCTATCGGATTTGGGCCGCGGACATACCGGAAGTGTATGTCTCTCATTGAGTCCTCAGAGTAAGCACGAGAACTATGCTGACAGGAAAGTAGTGTGATTACCGACCCGAAAGACGTTGAGGCTCTATATCAGCAGTCGACCGACCACAACAAGGCGCCCCAGGCAAACGCTGGCTGGCTGCTAACCCAGCTTCTTGGGTCCGGCCTGGGGTTAATCAATGGGGATCGATGGACAAATCTGCGGAGGACGCTGGACCCAATGTTTTCGCACCGGACCAGCTTGCAATATTTCCGCGATAGTTTGGATGCAAGTGCCAAGCAATACATCGAGGGCATCGGGCAGTTTCGGAAAGGAAATGGAGATGGAGACATTATTATTAATGTGACGCAGGCGCTGCAGCGATACCCCTTCTTCGAGGTCGCATCGATGTTCTATGGAACGATGAGCGCTGCTGAGCAGGAGGCCCTGTGGGATCTTGGGCGGCGGTACTCGGAGGTTTTTGGCGCGGTCGTGGCTGGCGGGATTCATCGCTCCAAGCTGACCAAGTATCTGGGCAGCAAGGCTTGGATGAATGCGAGGGATTATCAGACGAGGTGGAGGGACTTCAACGCGGAGATGTACATGACTAGGAAGGCCACGGCGTCTGATGCCCCATTTGTGGTCCTCACAGAGTTGGCGGAAAGAGGCGAGTTGACGGCGAGCGAGGTCAGTCCATAGTTGCGTCTGGAACAAGGATGTCTCTTTTGACGGTATATCTAGGTGACTGACACCATCGCGGAATCTACCTTTGCGAACCTGGACATCGTCACACATGTTATCTCCTCGTGCATCATTCTTCTAGCCGATGCGCCGGATGTCCAAGCTGATCTTGTTGAGGAAATGGCAAAGAACAAAAATGAACGCGAGGATTATATAACCAGAAAAGACACCCTTCTCCACCACTGCCTGTTGGAATCGCTTCGGCTGCGGCCTGTCCTTTGTAAGTTTGGCTGTAGGACTGCCCATCAGACAACCAGCAGCCGTCTGACCGAACTATAGCATTTACGTTCCCGGAAAATCCCCCAAGAGAGAAAGTGCTGGGCAATTTCGTGATTCCCAAAGATACGACTGTGATCGTGGATGCTTTCTCGATCAACATCAGGAACCCATTCTGGGGCCCTGATAATCGAGCCTATCGGCCGGGTCGGTTCGTGGGAATAAAGCAAAGTCAGGTAAGTGGTTTGACATCCATTTCGGTGGGAGAAGTATGAAAAGCTGACTAGACCGGTCATATAGCTGCGCTATAATCTGGCGACGTTTGGGTATGGACCAAGGAAATGTCTAGGGCAGCATATTGCTGATAAAATCATCAAAGCTGTGGTCTACCACCTGTTCGGGAGGTATAAGGTCTCTCTTCAGCCAATGGAAGCTGCGGAAGAGGATTTTCAGGTCGACAAGACCAGCTGGGTGGGATTGTATGAGGTTGAGGTGAAGTTGAAAGACAGGAAGACGTCAGTTTAGAAAGGCGATTGCTGTGTAGGCAATTTTGCGTACGAACATATATTTGCGACCGATACCGTATTTACATTGTGCGCAGGCCGCCGGGAGCACTGGGCGGATAACAACACGTGGAAGAGAAGCTTCAGCAAACCTCTATAGCCAAATGACAAACTTTGCTATTGAATCTGTTTGTAACACGTGGATAGCTCCCTGCTTATCGGAATTCCGGCCCCCGGCTGTTCGTCGGGGGTATCGGCGGGTAAAATGTGCTTGACGTCGGCACGGCGCCGAAGTCAGATGGCCGAGACAAAATTGCGATTTACGCTGTAAATGGCGATTCACTCTAAAAAATCGCCCAAGGTAGATTTTTGGACACCGTGACCATGGCTGATGATCTTAAAGCCGACCTAGTGAAATGTCTGGCGAACTCCGATGTCATTGTTGCTGGCGACGAGGCTTGGCCGGATGCGATCAAGCGTTGGACTAATTACCGAGCGCAAGTTCCTGCAGCAGTAGTTCAACCTACTGGCGAGCAAGATGTCATTGCGGCAGTAAGGAATTCCCGCGGGTGCTGTTCCTCATGAACTCGTCCACATACACTGACATACACCCTCAGGTTTCTTATGCGATCCGAAACCAACGGCCTTTCGTTGTCCGAGGCGGTGGCCACAGTAATGGCTTCTCGACAGTCAAGTGCCCCGGCATTGTCATTGATCTTAGGTTGATGAGAAAGGTCACCGTCGACGCTGAGAAACAAGTGCTTATTGCTGAAGGAGGTGCAACTATGGGCGACGGAGTCAGGGCGGCAAGTTCAGTGGGAATGGCGATCGCTACTGGAACCTGTAACGAGGTCGGCCTGGTAAGAAAAGACTCATAGCATCCGGCGTGAATAGGAGTCTAATCGCGAGGAATAGGTTGGCGCCGCCCTTGGAGGAGGCATAGGGCGCTTCATAGGACATTTGGGATACGCAGCAGATACCCTGATTTCGTGCCGGGTTGTTATAGTGGATAAATGTGGAGTAACCCGTGCGGTCGAGGCGTCGCAACAGCTCAATCCCGATCTCTTTTGGGGTCTTAGGGGCGGTGGTCATATGTTCGGAGTGGTCGTCGAGGCGACATTTAGAGCCGTCCCATGGGCCTATGACACATGGCACAGTTGTCTTGTCTTTGCGCCAGACTATGCAGGAGTCGTTGCAGAAGCTGTTGAGAAGGTCCATTGTGAAGGAGGGATGCAGGGACGACTGGTGTTCTGTGCCCCAAACAGGCAGGTAAGCGTCTCAAGAATGCAGTGCCCTTCACATTGCTGATGTCGGGGGGAAAATAAGGCTATTTTGCTTCTCCAGCTGTGGTATCTGGGACCGCCTGACGATGCTGCCAGGAGATTCGAGCATTTGTTAAATCTCCCGTCATTGGTGAATCACCCGCTGAACTTCGTGGGCCGCCGAGTTCCGTACCCGAATCTCAATGACTCAAGTGATCGCATCTGCAGCTATATAGGAAGAAAGAACCTGACCGCGTTCGGGATGAAAAAGCTTTCAGCAGAGTCTTGCCTAGCGGCACTCAAGGTCTTTATGGACTTCATCGGCGAACATACCGACGCAGCGCAAACCCATATCTTGACGGAATTTTACAGCATGGATGTTGTCAACATGATCGACAGGCAGGGACAAGAAACGTCCGTTCCAAGTGAAATTCGACAAGAGGTGAAGTACTGGGTGATGCCGCTGGCGTGGTATGAAGATCCTGCGCTGGACGGCGCATGTGCTGAGCTCAGCCGGGCCATCGAAGAGGCATTCCTAACACAGGCAGATGGAACTCGGGCACCGAAAGTGGGATATGTCAACATGGCATCTGAACATGATACAGTTAGAAGTGTCTTTGGCAATGGCGAGAGACTGGAGAAGCTCAGAGAGCTCAAGAGAAAATGGGACCCGCTGGGAGTTGTGCAAGGGATCGTCAGCGTTAATTGCAAAGTGTAAATAATGAGGCACGTGATGGCTCAGGTTTCTGCCAGAGGCGGAGACACGTTGGGCTAGCTTCCGTCACTAGTACAGAAGAAGATTAGGTAGTGTGCGCGCGTTCTAATCCATCTCCACTCGATCGTCGCCTTCCTCCTTGTCATCTGCTCTTGCAATTTCGTATCTGATGGACTCTACAACCCCAACCCCATTATCTCAACAGGGATCTTCTGGTGATGGTCAGAAAGGACGACAACGCATTATTACCGCGTGCTTTACATGCCGGCGCCGGAAGGTCAAATGCGATCATAAGCAACCTGTTTGCTCACCCTGCCAAAGAGGCAGTCGTGTTTGTACGTATGCTAGCCCACAGCCAACTCCACAGGCACCATCCCGCACAGCGTCTGGGAACCGGGTGTCGCGACCCAATCTTCGGTCCGGCCAAGAGGAAATCCGGAGTCGCCTGGAGCGGCTAGAGCAACTACTGGAACGAGCAATATCCGGCGGCAGTACCCTGTCACAAGCGATAATACCTACTACCGAAACGCGCTCCAACATCGACCAGTCTGGAGATGCCGTGGCCAGTACGAGAAACGAAACTTTGTCGACAGACGGATACGATGGCGCTTTGCTTCTGGAGGCCGACGGAGGCCAGTCTCGCTGGGTTTCATCTTTGCACTACGCTCTTTTAGCTGATGAGGTACGGACGTCTACAAATGTAGCCATATAGATCTAATGCTGAATCTACTAGATCCACGATGTCAGAATGCTGTTAGGAGGCCAAGCTGGTAGTGCACCGGTAGAAAGTCCACCGCCAGATCATGCAACTCCCCCATTTCCGTTCGCCGGCACAACTGTGGATAGCCTTGCCCCTTGGTCTCCCAAATCAAGTGAAGTCTGTTCGGCCTTGCTGGATATCTTCTTTTCCAATGTCGATCCCATGACACGACTTGTCCATAAACCTACGCTGCAGCGGCGGTTCTCTCAGTATCTTAACCACACTTACGGTGCGAGTGCCGACAGAGACGAAACCGACACCCCGACATCTGATCACGCTATTCATACGTTTGAACCTCTGGCTCTAGCCGTATTTTACTCCGCAGTCAACAGCCTGTCTCTCGAAGAAGTTCCCATTCGATTTGGTCTAGATAAGGAGGCGCTCCTCGTTCAGCTTGAAAGGGGGGTAGAATATGGGCTAGGAAGGGAAAGCTTTTTGACAACTTCGAGTATCGAGGTCCTCCAGGCACTTGTACTACTTCTGGTAAGTTGACCCGGCTTGACTTTTCTCGGATAATACCTAACGAGATCTAGACTTGCCAGTCACGGGAAGATGACATGTCAAGAACGTGGACGCTGCTTGGTCTTGTTGTGAGAATCGCTCTTTCGCAAGGCCTTCACCGGGAGCCCTCGTTATTTCCATCGAGTAGTATGGACGTTATTCAGATTGAGACTCGTCGCAGGCTGTGGCATCAGATATGCCATCTCGACTTTCGCTCCGCCGAAGGCAGTGGACAGGAGCCCACAATAGCGGATGACGACTACACCACCCTCCTACCACGGAATATCAACGATGAAGACCTTATAGAAGGGACGCTTCCAACTCTTGAAGCATACTCGACTCCAGGCTTTACCGACATGACAGGTCATTTGATCCGCCTGAACGGTATTCACTGCTTCAGAAGAATCGTCCGGAGCACCTATAGGCTGGAGCGGAGAATCAAGTCTTCGGCCGTAAACGGAAACAATAATCTCAATCCGATAGCGGAACTCCAATCCTTGTTCATGGAAGTTCGGAGTATGGTCGACGAAATGGTTACTCATCTTCAGACCCAGTATTTGCAATACTGCGACCCCGGGATTTCCCCCCAACGCATGGCATTAGGCCTTGCCGCGGTAATCGAATGGCGATGCTGGTCGCTTTTCTGGCTGCGAACACCAAAGCACTATCGCGAGGCGGTGGTTTCCCCTGACATCCGAGAAACGTATGCATCATACACATAACATTTGCTTTCTCGAGGCTCAATGGCTAATATTAATGTCTAGTGTCCTGGGAAAATCAGTGAATCTTGTTGAAAGCCTGAACATGATGCCAAAAGACAAATATGCCCAGAGGTTTCAGTGGCACATCAGTAGTCATGCCTGCTTCCAAGCCATTATGCACATTGTTTCGGAGCTTGAGACAACGGAGTTCCAAACACCAAATCACCACACACTCCGGTCTCGGGCATTAGATGTCTTGAGAAAGACAATGGAGACCAGAGGCCGTGAAGTCATGCCAATGTGGAATGTGATAAACCGTATTATTTCGAATTGTCTGGCCAAGAATTCCCCAGCCGCCTTTTCTACATCGTCATTTCCTGTTGTCTTCTCCCCAAGTGGTGTGGTTCCCGACGTAGGCTACTCAACTGCCGTCCTGCCTCAACCTATTGCACAGGATTCATTATTACCCACAACCGGAAACCCGTTCCTTGACTTGTCCGAGATAACAGACCCTACAATGGCGTTTGGCTGGGTGGGCAAACCTGTGAACTTGCTGAGCGCTTTTTGCTGATAATCTCGGCAGGAATTCTGGAACTTTGACCCTACTGACCCTGGCTCTCTATGAGAATTACAATATATGGCACGAAGAACAACACTCAGACCACGGCACGGTAAAAGCCCACGATGAAATAACCTTCCTTGCGCGATGGCATACGTTCATCGTGTCTCAATTTTCTATGTGCTGTACACCCGTGGACTATAATACATGGTCATATAAACCCCTTTTTGCTTCTTATAGGAGAATGAAAGATAGGTATGTGTGCCCGTTGAGGAGGATAGGGGATGGTGAGGGCTAGTGAGGTAAGCATTGGCCGTGATGAAGAAACTTAGAGACTTACAACAAATCTTTCACAACATTGCAATAGTTCCTCTCCATATTGCGCCATCTAAGTTTTCCAAAGAAGCTTTGCAGCCGACTCGCGATCTGGACGTCATTATCACAGTAGTGGCGGACAGGCAAGTACACCTTGGGTTCAGGGAACCATTGCCCTGGTCGCAGCTCGAAATTGAAGATTGTTCCTGCCGTGCGGTGAGAATTTCTCGGCAACTCCACGTTCTCGTCGGCCACACCAAATATCGTTCTCCACAGGTCGTCAAGCAGCTTTAGGCCTTCGCTAGTATTCTCGTCCGTCAAGCGCCCACCAAGACAGTATGCCTCTTTCACTTTCCCCAATGATGTATGTGAGATTCGTACATAGATTTTTATTCTTGCCTTCGCCTCGCCCATGCAGTCCGCGCTTACTATCTCAGCTTTGGCCGCACCGCCGTAGCTGGCAATCCACGCCTCCATCACCGACAAGGCGGCAATCGCCTGCACACCCCATACTGGGCTCTTCAACGCCAAGCGCAATATGGAGTCAGATACAATCTTGGTTGTGCTCTGCCCGGCATTTAATGCCGCGAGAATTGGAAAGAAGTAAGCCTTTGTGGTGACGCGAGCTGCATCCAGATCAAACGCCAAGAAACTCTGCGTCATATGTTCGCCACTTGGGAGCTTTGCCTTCAGCGCAGCATAGGAGTCCGCACCCACGAAGAAATCACGCCGAAAGTGCTCAAACAGCGTCAAATCAGCGCCGACTTCCATTGCGTTAATTGAGTGCATAAACTTGGTCACGGCCGATTGGTTGAACGGGTCGGTAGTGCTCCCGGCGTCAGGGCCCACGGGCTCAACCCCGAGTCGGATTGTGCTCTGCGCTGAATCTCCGTTCACATTCCAGCTCGGTTCCACCGGGGTGAAGTCATCCGTCAAAAAGCACCTCCACGTTGCATTGTTCGGTGACCGTGCTTGGGTCGGATCATCAAAGCGTGGTTGGGGCCCCAATAACGGGAGGATATGTGTATGGTATAACAGGAGGTACTTGTACTGGGCATAAAGAGGATAATTTGCTTTGGCGAGGAGCTTGCCCATCAACGGACCAGTCTCTTGCCACCAGAAGCCTGTGGCTGTGGCTGGGGCCGGCAGCGGGAGCGCCGCAGTGAGGACGTCGTAAGGACTGAAAGATGCAAGGGAGAGACTATCTTCAGCCTGTGTCTCGACATCTCCGTTCGCCAACTTCTCCTCCCCTTGCATTTTGCCGGGATATGCAACAGCGATTCCATTACTGTTGAGACCTGAGCTTGATGCTGCAGAAACTGCAACGACCGATTCGGTACTGAGCGTCATCCTGGAAGCGAGTTCTGTGTGTAACTATCGGAGATTGAGGTACAATGGCAACGTTGCTGCCTACTTTGTTCCTCTCCGCTCCGGTTGGGGCTCGCACGAGGTCTATATAAACTCCGGGCTGAAACGCTGCACCGCCCAGAAATTCCCCGCAACGCCGCACGTTTTCGTCCTTTCCATTACTCCTGTCGTGCCTGCAACACCCTTTTCCTCCCCACGACCGTGACGTTCATGGCTCTCAGCCTCCGGACCCAGAGTTCGGCGTGTGATCTACGCCATGAGACCCTCCGCTCTCCGGCCCCACGGCCCTTTCAGTGGTGGCTTCGGCGCCTATATTTTTCGGCGTCCGACTCTAGGTTTCTCTCCAGCTGTGCTACGGGGGCGCTTATTGTCCGGGCAAGGCTGATCTGACGGCAATCGTCAATGGGGACTTCCGCTTACCTACCGTGGCATTTGGCTCTATCATGCTCCTCGTAAGCCATATAATATGAGATACCTAGCTATCTACATGGTAGAAGCTTCGCCATTCTGGTGGTAGAAGACAGGAAGCGAGCGATTACAGCATTTATCCCTAAGTGACAGCGATTACACTGCCATTGAAAGTGTACATAGAATCTTAGTAGGTTCAAGCTGTCACATTCAAACTATCCATTACTATTCATAGTTGATGGTGGAGGTAATCAGATAAGCACAACACAACTTGCCAACTCGAAAAGACTCTGGCAGACGAAGATATCCCGTAACTTCACCTCCAACCCGCGTCTCTCACATAGGTGCTGCAGTCTCAAGGCATCAGTACTCTGGGCCCCAAAGTCCCAGAATGATCTGTCGAGGTCCAGCTTTTCCACTTCGTTCTCTATGTTCAAACATTGGCAGACTGCTTCAGAGAAGAGTCTGTTAATATTCGTATCCAATTCAGCTAAGCCGCTGCTGAAACATATAGAATTGACATTGGGACAGCCCTGTTGACAATCCTCAGGATTTCCCCTCGCAGCTGGAGGGCCAAACGCCATCCTAACGAATCGAATTATATCCGTAGTATCCGTTTCAAGCACCATGAGCTGTAAGGCCAACGAGAGCGCGAATTCCAGCCTCAGCGCAACATCGTCGCCGAGATATCCAGTATCGTATTCCATGTCTACTTCAATATGCGTGCCACCCTCAGGTCGATTGGCGGCTGTCTCAGTAAATTCCATCGTCAAGGGAAATTTGGCCCCGCCTGTATTCCGCCATCGGACTGGTTGTACTTCTACGCCAGGCCCAAGTTCCAGGAGTGGTTTGTCGTCAGCCGCAGTGTGGTAGGTTACCATGACCTGGAAGAGGGGGTTCACGAGGCTTGGCTTGTGGCCAACCGCAGAGCAGACTGCATGGAAGGGCATAACATGCGCGAGAGCTTGCTGGCTAGATTTGCGAATCGCGGAGAGGAAATCAGATAGAGAATTTTGCTTCTGAGACCTCTGGATCCGGAGCACCAGTCGGTCCAAGAAGAGGCCTGGAATTACCTCGGTACCGGGTTCAGTCCGGTGCGTGAAGGGCGCCGCGAAGAGAATGTCGTTCCGCTCGTCGGCTTCCACGGCTTGCAGACTGAGGAATACCGCGGCGAGCATGAGCTGGTGCATTGTTGCTGACGCTTTGGTTGCCAGATTACATAAACGCTGCTGCATCCGAGTAGCCAGAGTCAAAGAGCGAGTATGACCTATGTACGTTGCTGTTGGGGAAAGGTTGCCGAATGTGAGTGAGGGCGGCATGTTGAAAAGATACGATTTCCAGAATGCAAGGGAACGAGTAGGGGGTTGATAGGTTGCAATCCAACGTGCCCATGCGGTGTATGACAAGTGGTCGGGTCTCAAAAGTCCGTTGGTGAAAGGGTTGGTTTCCACGAGTGTCTTGGATTTTAGGAGCTTATTGTATGCCTCGCTTATCCAGTTGAGGCATATGGCCGTTGTGGCTGCATCGCCGACAATGTGAGAAACTACAAAGACCAGGATTGCTTGCTTTGGGGTACCCGTCAGGATGGAAATGTTGACAGGCGGTTCCGAAGTCATGTCGAAGGATTTGTTGATCAGACTCCGAACAAACCGATGGAGATTCTCGTTCGAGACATGAACCACCGAAGGCCCTTTGAAAGGACTTGAAACCTGCTGACGAACGATAATTCCCTCAGAGACTGAGTATCTGGATTGGAAAACCTTGATAGCCGAGATAGCCTCCTGGACTGCAGTGCTGAGTATTCCAATGTCAAAGTCACCCCGAATCTTGCAAACGAAGTGCATGTTCCCCGCTGGAGACCCGGCAGATAGCAGATGATTGAGGAGCATTTCACTCTCTAGATATGAGACGGGAAGTTGATCGTCATGTGCCAGCTTAGACATCTCAAGGAAGGTCATGGCCGTCGTAGTTTCCGGACTTGCCTTCTCAAGAACAAGCTTGTCAATGGCAATACACAGTTCTCGAAGATTTTGATGGCGAATGACCTCCTTTAGTGGTAACGGCCAGATGTCCCATCTCTTAGATATCGCTTGAGCGACTCTGATCTGCAGAAGAGAGTGACCTCCGAGCTTAAAAAACCGGTCGCTCGGGCCGATGAAGCTCTGAAGTCCAAGCACGTCTGCCCAGATGGCTGCAAGAATCCGTTGCGTATCTGTTTCCAAAGCCTCAGCGGCCACACCAGTCTTGCTGTGGTCTTCCAGATATTTATGCAGCGCAGTCAAGTCCACCTTGTTATTAGTTGAAGTCGGAAGTGTCCGAAGTGCGATAATTCGATTTGGAACAGCGTACGGAGGAAGTTGCGATTCGAGGCTCTTTGCCAGACCGTTGACATCTACTGTCTCTGGCATCACGAAGGCGACTAGGTTATCGTTGAATGCGATTATTGCAACGCTCGTAGCAATAGTGGTGATTCTTGAGATCGTGCTTTGCACCTCTCCCAGGTCAATGCGGAACCCACGAAGCTTGATCTGATTGTCCTCGCGTCCAACATACTCAATGTTTCCGTCTTCGAGCATTCTACCAATATCGCCTGTCCGAAACATGAGTTGGCCAGAGTTGAATGGGTCAGGTAAAAACCGCCTAAATGTCTCCTCTTCATTGTTCAGGTAGCCCGGCGTGACCTGCACTCCAGAAATATAGATTTCCCCACTAACGCCTACTGGTACGGGATGTCCATGGTGATTGAGAAGATAGCAGGATAAGCCTAGCAATGGCCGACCAATCGATACGCTCGTTCCTGACAGAAGTGTTGCAGTGGTTGATATCAGGCTGCATTCTGCCGGACCGTACGCGTTCGTTAGGGTTCTTCCGGTCGCCCATTTGTCGTTCAGAGCCTGCGGGACGGCTTCCCCCACGACCGTAATGATCTTTAGATTGGAGTAGTCGTCAGGATCTAGAGCTGAAAGTAGGGACGGAGTTGCCATTGTAGCATCGACTCTGGTAAGATGAGAGACTGGGTTCTCAGGCTCCTTGAGGACGAGGGTGCCGCCGAAGCAAAGGGTCGAAAATATTTCCTTGATACAGCAATCAAACCCAAGGGAGAGCATTTGCGCGTTTCGCTGGCCCGGACGGGTGTGCAATCGGCCTTCAGGCTGGGAAATAACATTCATGATACCTTTGTGCTGCAGCTGGACCGCTAAAAGTCCCAAGTTAGCCACTTTTCCGCTGTGTATCTGCACAACTATACGTACCCTTGGGTAAACCTGTACTTCCTGAAGTATAGATCAAGCATGCGACGTCATCACCACTTGGCCGAGCGCGCCTTGATGTATCACAAGGTAGACATGAAGATATCTTGGACATGAGTGGCTTCATGTATAGACACGGAACTCCACTGCACACCGGATCCTGAGTCGAACTAGTGTGAATGACCAAGGCTGCTGCGCTGCTTTGAATCATATATACTATTCTATCTCGTGGCAGCTTCTGATCGACCGGGCAATAGATGGCACCGGTTCTGATGATGGCAAGCATAGCCAGGAGCCACAACACAGAGCCATCGCTAATCACACATATAACGGAACCCTTCTGGATGTGCTGCAAGAGGACCTGACAAATACGTTCGGTTATTTTGCCGAGCACAGCATACGTAATGCTCTCTGTTGACCCTTCGACTGCACAGAGATTACCATGCGCCAGGACTGAGGTTTCGATAGCCTCCACGAGGCTTCCTGAAAGATCACTTAAGTGCAGCGCTGGACTTGGTGTCAACGTCAAATATTCTTGCTCATTCAGCATCTTCCCCATGACAGTCCCTAACGGTGTATCTGGATTCACAGTAACCAAAGCTGTAAGGAGGTTATCGAAGTGGAGAATCATCCGTTGGACAACGGCATGGCTAAGGTGGGACCTTCGATACAGGAATCGCGCCTCGAAATTGCCGTCAATACTGTCTAATAGAACGGTAAGAGGGACTTGAGTAGCCTCGTTATAGGAGATATCACGAGGCTCGGGTATTTGGTTGGAGCTCCATGGTGGTTGTGGAAAGTCGTACTGCAAGGCAAACACGGTCTCAAACAGGCCTGCTGGGTTGTCTCCACAGCTTTCTCCGATAAGTGAAATGGGAGACCATTGAAACTGTAAAATCATGCAAAGACTCCTAAAGACTCCCTGTACAAAATTGCGCGTTGATTGCGCGGTTTCCTCGGTATTCACTGTTAATGGCAGGGTGTTAATCAGCGGACCGACCATGTCCTCAATGCCGGATATGGGTAGATTCCTTCCAGATAGGACGGCACCGAGTATGGCACGATCGGTTCCCGAATAAATCGAGATTAAAAGCCCCCACGCAGCGTAAAGCATGGTGGCTGGAGTCACGGCAAATTCAGCTTTTGTAGCCAACTCAAGTACAGAGACACTAACAGCGAGGCGCCCAGACAACTCTGCTTGTTCATAATCACCAGGGTCGCGAGGTGGTGAGACTCGAAGCCGCTGAGGAGGAGTATACCCATCCAAGTATTCTCTCCAGAATAAAGTGGCTCGGTCTGAAGACTGTCTTGCAGCTGTTTCTATCGCGATGGCAGCTTGAGTAAACTGCGGTGCTTTTGGGGCAGGCTTTTCATCAAAACTAGTGGCAAAATCTCTCATTAATATCGCCATTGACCACCCATCAACTAAACCATGATGAACCGTCCAAACAAACCGGGTACGTTGATAGGGGAGAACAACCAGGACTACCCTTGATAAGGAAGCTCGGTGCTGTGCATCAAAGTTGGTAAACTCAGCCATGTCCAGGCGCTCTTCCTGTTCACAAATCGATTCCCACTCATGTTCGGTGACTACTCTGTCCTGCCATGAGCGTTGCGGGTGGTCGGATATAATTTGGGCGCCACCTGAAACCGTCATCACAAACGAGGTCCGCAAGATCCCATGTCTCTGATGAAGTCGTATCCAAGCTGCTTCCAGACTGGACGTAAGATTAGGTATTCCAGAGTGATCGAAAGTAAACGATGTCTTGATGAATGACAGACCGGGATTCGTAGTGAGCATTCTCGATTGCATATCGGTCATGGGAGCGATAGTGGCGTTGTCGGGTGGAAGGACGGTTGATATATCTCGTTTGAGCCGTTCTATTGAGTCGTCTTCCATTTGTTGGACACAATCACCACTCAACCCCTTCGCCGCCGAGGCTATACCGCCGACCGTATCCCACAGAAGCACATCAGCTACGCCGACACTGAATTCCATTCTCCTGAGCGCAGAAATGAGCATAACTGCGGCGAGTGAATGGCCGCCGAGATGGCGGAACGACGATGCCTCGGAAATCTGCGGTTCTGGCAGACGGAGGACGCAAGAGAACGCCCGACGTACGGCTTCCACTGCAGTAAGACCTTTTTCCACGCTGGGAGTTCTTGAGGCTTTGATGTTAAGCCCATGCATGCGTTCAAGGCCCTGCCGATCAACTTTCCCATTGCTAGTAACGGGGAACTCATCCAGGGAATATATTGCATCAGGGACCAAGAACGAGGATACCTTGTCCACAAGGCATTCACGAAGCCCCTCTTCGGCGCATATGGGCTTCACAAATGCGACCAATTGCCCTTGAGACATGAACGCCACTGCACTGTCAACTTTGGGGAAGGACTGTAAAGCCGGCTCAACATCCGCTTCAAGATTGATCAAGAAGCCCCTATTTTTCACGAAACTGTCCCTCCGCCCACAGAAATGTAACCCATTTGCAGTCCGCTTGCCGTAGTCACCGGTCCTATAAATTCTTGCCCCGTCCATTTCGATAAAGGCACTGTTCGTGCGGTTTGGGTCTTCGAAGTATCCCAACGCCAGGCCTGCTCCAGATATGCAGATTTCTCCTTCATTTGCTGCCTGTTTACCATCATCGTCAAGCAATAGAATATTACTGTATGAGATTGGAAAGCCGATGGTGACTGGGCTTCCAGGATGGAGCTCACTCATAAGCGCTGCGCAAGTTGTCTCGGTAGGTCCGTAAGAGTTGAACATTCTGCGGCGAGGCGTGGCCCATGCTTCAATTAGAGATGGACTTGGGCTTTCACCACCGACGAAGATTTTCTCTACTGTATCAAAGCCAGCAGCAGGGTCCAATGTCATCAGAATGCTAGGGGTCAACGGTAGGACGTGACATGTTTTGGCTACGGCTTCAAAGGTAGGTGGATCAGCTAGAACGAGGGTTCCCCCATTGCAGAGCGTACCAAAGAGGACTCCGGCGCAGACTGTTTTGTGTATCAGAACGTCACTTGCCAAAGAGGAGCCAGATATACCAACCGTCAAATCCAATCGAACAAATGAGCAGCACTCTGGTGCCATGCGTCGTATTAAAATTGAACGGCAGTTCACCCCCCTCTTTCACGAAGCGAGAGATTGATCTTTGACCAATCATTACTCCCTTCGGTCTCCCTGTGGTACCAGATGTAAAGATAATATATGCCAGATCGTCTCCACGATTGACAGAATGATCATCGCACAGCGCTGCGCTGCCAATTGCTACTTCGTTGGGATTTGTTCGCTCCAATTGAACGATGGGACACATATACTCATCAGGTCGGTACCTAGATGTCGATACGACGATCCGGGGTTTGACGATTTTTAGAACGGCGTCTATGCGATCCTTTCCCCAGGAGTCGACGTCAATAGGAACATAAGCAGCGCGCAGTTTCATAATCGCAAAGATAGCTGCTACCATCTCGATCGATCTGTTGGATAAAAGGGGGACTTTCCAGCCTGCACCAACACCTGCGAGACGAAGTTGGTTACTCCATAAGCCGGAGAGAGCATCCAGCTGTGCATATGTAATTTTCTCCCAGGTCGCCCGGTTTGAAGACTGCGTTCCATCTTCAACTGCGACAGATAAAGGGTGTTTTTCAAGTTCAGCGTAGAAGTGGTTTAGAAGGGTAGGTGCGTGGCCAACCATCTTCAATGACAGCTGGGAGTGTTGCTCTTTGCACCGGTATCGGGTTTGAGATAGTCAAGCTGCACATTTTCTGATGCAAAATCCCCATTTAGATGAGTCCAAAGCTGTTTATTGCCAGGTCCGGTTCCTAACAAGCCGACGGCCGCCGCGAATGACTCCGGATATTATATGTTGATTATATTCGCCGAGCACCGCCCGCCGTAAGCTAACATGGGACTGAGTACAATATTGACCGGTTTCTGCTCACAATGGTGTCAATAGAGAATCGAACATTAATTGCCAGCAGACGAACATGGAGAACGAACTCAAACATCTGATCTGGAACATCAAGCACGCATTATCGCAGTTTGAAGGCCCATTGTCCCAGGAGCTTGATTTCTGTCTCAAGATTTCTCCAACATCTCGAGGTTCATCAAGCCCTGATAAGAATCAGGTTTACCAGAAGCTGCTAGCCACTGTACAGGAGCTGGACAAGCTCCTCATCACTCTGACACCCCCACATATGACATTGGTGGACGGCATATTTGGTATTCTGCCCCCCAAATCAAAACGGCGATAGGGAACTAAGTCGTCTATACAGCGTTTACCAATAGCAAAGTCCTGCTCTGTGCGTCTCAATATGGAATTGCCGACCACGTCCAGACACTCCAGCCGTGCAGCATCTCAGAGCTCGCCAAGTCTGCAGGACTCCATGAACAAGGACTCTCTCAGATAATCCGGTATCTTCGTGAGATGGGATATTTCTCGCAAGATCATGTAACCGGTAAGCTTTCCAACAACCGGCTGTCAAACCTCCTGCGCAGAGACCACTGGGCGACCTGGGTCAACTGGGTGGATTTTTTCCCGCGCGAGTACTACGATCTCATATCGCACCTCCCGGACCAGTTAAGCAGCGACCAGCCTAAAACCGCGACCGAGCTCTTTTATAACACCGACAAGCCCATCTACCAATATCTGGCTGAGACTGGCAAAGCTGCGGTCTTCCATAAAGTCACGGGAACGGGCAGTGTTGTTGAGGCGCCCGGCCTACTTGCCGATTACCCATGGGACGAAGTAGTATCCGAGATGGTGGTAGACATTGGTGCCGGAGGGGGTGACTTTATCCAGTCTTACTTGGAGAAGTTCCTCAACGCAACGGCTGCTGCATTCGAGCTCCCGTCAACGGCAGAAATGCTGAAGCAGCGATTCGCTGCCGATAACCAGGATGATTCCCTAGCGAGTCGAGTTGTGTCTATTACAGGTGGTGACTTCTTCGTGGACCCTCTGCCTAAATCGTCCGTGTATGTTCTCCGATGGATTCTGCATAATTGGGGCGATGAAGAGTGTACCAAGCTGCTCCGGCGGATTCGAGAGACGATGGCCGTCACACCGCACGTCAGTCGCGTTCTAGTTGTTGAGTCTGTTTTGTTTGAAGGACGACTGGGGCGCGGGGCTCGGTACGCGGATATTCGAATGCTGGCGAGGTGCAGGAATAAGGAGCGCACGCTTGAAGAGTACCGAACACTGGCTGAGGCGAGTGGATTTCAACTAAGTCGAGTGGTCACCCCTCGTGGATGCCTGACACAGGTAGTTGAGCTTCGGCCAGCAGATGCGCACGTTTTTGTCCCGCATGGTAATGGCGTTGGGGGATGGGAATGGGAGTCGGAGGTGACTAAAGGCAAGAACAAAGGTGTCGAAGTGCCGGAGGCAGCGGCCCAGCACGCTCCTTGAATGGACTACTTACGGTAGCGCCACCCACAGATCTTTGTCTTTGAACCTTTTTTTCATGGCCTACATGGTCAGTTGTTCTCTTTCTTGAATTTGGTGCTTTTCCTGCAGGGTTTTGCTTTCGTGTAGCGTTCTTGTACGCAATCTACCTTTTGAATGAAACTGCAAGGGTTTCCTTCTGGACCGAGGACCTTCTTCCCCAGAAGCTTCGAACTCGGCCAAATCTACAAAAGGATACAATCTGGCTTAGACCTTAAGTAGGACCATACCATCGATGGTTTTCTTAATCGTGGATTGAATATACGACACTCTGAGTGTCAGAACATGGATTAGCTTATTCCAAGCGCAGGAGTAGTGACATGCTACACTCAGACTTTCTTAAACAGTTGCGGTCCGCCCTTGAGTACTCTAGCAGCTGCTGTGCACAACCCCCCAATGATCATAGTTACCCCCGCGAAGCACATCAATCCAGTGAATTTGTCGCCTTCGCGGTCCTTGATTGCCCCTTCGATCGGAAGGCCCGTCAATGCCCCCAGCGCGATCGCCAAGCAAAAACCGCCGAGCTTGACCCCAATCTCATCAACCCGATCTTCCGCGAGGGAAACCACACAAGGGGGGCCGAGGCTTACGAAACCACCACTGACGAAACCATACAGCAGTGCGAAGATGATGATTCCTGCCAGAGACGTGTGGAACTCAAGCGGCAGCCAGAAAGCCAACACTAAGACACCGGAGAGCAAAGTGACAATGGACATGGTGTTAAATTGCCCAATTCTGTCACTAATCCAACCAGGCACAATCCGGCCCACCAACGACCCGGCATTGGCGACAGACAAAGTGTAGACGGCAAAGCTTTCGTATCCGTGCAGCGAGGTCATCTCCGGGAGATAGTTCAAGGGTGCAAAAAGACCCCACATGGTGAAGAAGCAGCCCAAGACAAAAAATCCCCAGGGCCAACTCTTGAACCCGCGGAGACCACTGCTGCTGCGTGGAGCGGCGTCTTTGTTGTTTTCAGCGGAGTTTCCTTTGCCCAGCGGAGGAAAGGGCGATGAGCAGAGAAGGTTCGCAATGAACAGAAGGATCCCCTGCATGAGTGCAGTCCAGCGAACAGCGGATCCGAAGCCGACCTCGTCGATCAGTCTAGGGATCATACATGGGTAAATGACTCCGCCTGCGTCATATGTCAACGATTTGCTTTGTTAGCGGGATTTGGATTCGTACCCAGGCTGCTACCTGCGGACACAATACCGACCGCTAAACCTTTCTTCGTTGAGAACCACTGCGTTGCGGTGGCCATGGCTGGGAGTGATAGCCCAGCTGCAGCGATACCGAAGGCGACTCCCTGCGCCAGCATGACCTGCCAGTATTTGGTACACAAGCTCAGCATGCAAACTGAAAATACAGCCATGATGCTGAATGGCGGGAGTGTTCTGCGGCATCCGTAGACATCGATTAATTTGCCCACGGCTGGACCAAGCATGAACAGGAGGAAGATTTGCAAGGTCGTAATCCACGCCAAGGCAGATGAGGATTGATCGGAGAGCATTGTGTCCGAGTAGTACAACTGAAACATTCCGCATCTAACTCAACCATTAGTTAATGAGGTATTCTCCATTAATAGAATATAGTTCTACAGTTGCTGTTTAGAAGAGGGAAAGCAAGGGGGCCGAAACAGCGACGTACGCATTAACATAACCGAATGAGCAGAACTGAAGCAAAAACGAGCCGGCAACGCAAGCCCAAGCCTTGACTCCGCCATCGGGAGGGATACGCTCGAGGGCGTTGGGGGCCAAAGCTTGCTCCTCTTTTTCCACCGTCTGACCGTGGTGCTCAGTGGTTTCCAACATGGTGAGGCTTTATGCTGCGATGGTTCCGAGATGAAAAATGTAACTTGGTAAGAGGGATACGGACCCATGATGCGACTGTTCTTATAGAACAACTATCTCGGCCTCGGGGTGTATACAGAAATTCGGTGCGTGCGGGATGAAGGAAATAGCAGAGGCTGCGGCAGCGGCGGCATTCCTGCCTTAGCTCGGCCGAGGTGTGTCGGACGCCCAGCTCGGCCGAGGTCGTCCCGTAAGCGTGGCTTGGGCGCCAAGGCTCCATGACTCCCGCTCTCCTCATCTACCCTTCCATGCCTTTCCACCGTTGCGACAAAACAAGACTTCTGGCTGCAGGAAGTACGCCTCCTATTCACTTAATACGAGGTGGAGGGCCGATTCCATTGATGTCCTTTCATCCATGGGCTCGCTTGGCTGGAAAGCCACAGAGCCAGCGCTCGTTAGAATAACTCGCCTGTTTATTTCTTGGGAGTGCTTGTTTTCCGCTAAGAATCGTCCCTAGTCCAATATTCACGCCTTCCGCTTCCCTTGGCTCATAGAGTCCACCAACGCCTTTTCCTTCCTTTAGTTTTTGCCGTGACTGCTCAGCATTGCTGTTAGACCGATTGCTGCAAACTACAGAGCGCATGCTCTAGATTTGGTGGAATATTTGGTCGAGCTGGGTTACATCACATCTTGCGGATTATGTCACCCGCCAGCACCAGCAAAAAGAAAAAAGGTACTGTCTTACTATAATACACACATATTATGCCTACCTCAGCCAGTGAGCCTCGTGCCCCATCTGACACCCGAGATCTCACTCTCGTTTTACATTTCCTGCTGCTTCTATCGACTAACAGATCCCCGGGATGAGCACTACCCCACCAAGTTTTTGTACCAGGATCCCTGCATCAGGTCACTGCGGTTGGACCTCATCGAGCCGTCAGCACCAATATGAGTTTGCCATTGCGCTATCTCCAGCCTTCTCGTTCGGTCTGGGAATCCGGCTACTGGCCAGCAGAGGCACCGTGAGCTGACATGAAGGTCTTTGATGTTATCCTTTGGCCCCGTTACTCTAACTCCTGCTATATAAACCCCGTCCTGAATCTTTTTCTGACCAAAACGCCATGATCACCTTCAAGTAGCCTTGATCTTTGTCGCAATTTCCTCTCGGTATTATGACTTCTACACTTCCATGCTTGACAAACTCTACGTCACTATCAAAGCGGGGCAATCAGGACCAAAAAAGGCTTCGCTCCGCCTGCGATTCATGCCACGAATGCAAAGTCAAATGCTCCGGGGGTTCTCCATGTTTCCGTTGTACGTCAAAGGACCTTTGTTGCCGATATGGCTACCAGAATCGGGCAGGGAAGCCTAAGGGGAGCAAAAACCGGAAGACTTTAGAAAGGGAGCATCATCTGCGTATGCAATGGCTTGAAAGCCAATTGCGAGAGGAAACCGGACAGCCTGGGAACTTGGACATGGATATCCAGGATTTGCCGCTATTTGCTGCAAGGCCTTCAGATCCGGTGAGTGCCTCTACTCCTTGCGATTGGTCGCTGTGCAATAGGGGCATCTGATTTACCAGGCCGCGCCTTTTTTAAAGGCGACACCGGGCAACCAAAGCAGAAAACTTGCGCCTACTAACGAGTCCCTTCTATCGATACAGGATTTTGACTCTTGGACTATGGACCTCACTTCGATTCTCCAGACACCGGGGGAAACGGAATGCCCATCAGAAAACCTTGCAGCCTTCACAACACCCATCTCGTTTACCGAAGACACGTCCACGTATCCACTCAAACCGAACAACTCCGTGACGACGACAACGAATAAGCAGCCCAGCCTGCCTCCTCATACCCGCCTGGAAGACCACTGCACCTGTGTTCAGAGCCAAGCAGCAAACATATCAACCCTTCACCATCTCACGTGTCCGGACATGCCTGACCGGTTCGACCTCGCGATGAAATCAATCACCTCCACACTAGATGCGTGCAGAAATTTCGTATCTTGCGAGGTGTGCGATAAGCACTTCTCATCGCTCCTCCTCACGCTTTCAGCAATAGAGCTGATATTAAAATTATTCGAACAACTGGCCACAAACAACAGAAGCAACAAGCAAGGCTTGACATTGAACCCGGAGGACGAGGAGCGCGATGCCAGCTTGGCGCCTTGGTCTCTTGGTGACTACGAGGTAACCAATGAAGAGGGCCAAGCCATCAGGAACGTGCTCATCAAGATGACGCTTTCCAAAGGGAAGCATACCCTCGACGAATTGCAGGGTCTGGTTAGTAAGTCTGCAGCAGGCGATCTTCTGGTCGAACCGGGATCACGGGAGTCGATTGGTTCGGCCCACACGGAATCGATCTCTTCAGTCACTGATCGAGACTACATGATTCAGTGTATCCGACGGAAGAGGGCGGCTTTTGAAGCTTTGATGGCTTTGTAGTAAGATATCTATCCTTCCTTGTATATAGCATTTGAATTCCGCGATATAATCCTGCTCCATCGAAGCTGCGTTGTCCCGGTACCCTATACGCACCGCACGGCCCCCATCTATTGACCCGCTCATATAGATCCGAGTTCATCGTTACACTACCATAGTTTCACAGCTAGGTGGGGCTTTATACCACTGAGCTAAAGCGCATTAATCCATATCTCCGTGGTATAGAACTATGACGCATAGATGTCAACCGCAGTATACGGAGCACGGATTCCGCGGCAACGTGCCCCGCGCACTGACTGGGTAAGGAGTGGGATACCGAGCAAATTGAAGCCTCATCCCCCATCCTGTACGACGCATATAGCATCAACCTTAAAGCGGAGCATCTGACATGACTGCAGCTGTGCGACACCGGAAATTAAGGCCATTTGTGCTTCCGAATGCCGACTGGCTTGGTATTGCCTAGTCCTAAGCTAGTAAAAGTCTTTGCTGATCGTTTCTGGTTTCCACTCAGTGATGGTTGTGGCTTGTTAAGGGCGGGGATGGACGGGACTCGACGTTGCGAATTGATCGCGATTCTCAAGCCTATTATCTCACGTATGGGACGCATCATAGAGAGTTTGGTGTGTGGGAGGCACAGTGCCTAGGGAAGCAAAACTAGGAGTCGGTGTGTACAAAGAGCAGCTTCCTACTGACTCTACAATGGGGAACTTCGTAAACGCATGCCCCAGGGCAAGCAGGGAGGCGCTGATATCATTAGGTGTACATAATGACGATTCGATTGAGCTTGTTACAGTATTGCAATACGCTCATATCATATGTGCATGTCCATGAATATTCGTTTCGCAGGTTGAAAACGGAGTCCTATTGCGAGCCTTCCAATACCCAATCTCATAGTTGACAGAATTAAATTCCAGTATGCAATCCAGAGACAGAAGTAAACAGTCTCCAGCAGGCGCCCTCCCGTCATCTAAAGCCAAATGTAGACCACGATCCAAACCAGTCCCCTTCCTTAGCTCTCAACTCTTCGAAAACCACCACATAGGACCCCTTCCAACCTTGTTGCGCACATCGATCCAACTCTCCAGATACTCCCTCGTCTTATGAATGCGCTCCGCACCGTGCTGAATCAGCGTATCCATGATATCCTCGTTCGGCACCTCAACCGCGAACTGCGCAGCCGTCAGCGGTGCACCCCAGGAACCAGTATGCGCATTTGCATCCGCGCCATTGCTCAGCAGAATCTTGACCATCTCCACATGGCCTCTTATAACGGCGGCTTGGAGGGGGTTGCCGAAGCGGACGCCGAGAGCCTCAATCTTAGCACCGTTGTCAATGAGAACCTTAGCGGAGCGGAGAGCGTTGTTGGCCGCCGCTAGAATCAGCGCCGTGTCGTAATCTCCTCTGTCAGGATTGACCAGCGCGCCCTCGTCAATCAGCATCTACACGATCTCGCCGTTGTCGTGGGGTCCCGAGACGGCGACTTCGAGGGTGGAGGTGAGCTCGTCCACGGATATTTCGTCCTCCTCCGCAAAGTCCAGGATCAGGTGGACCATATCTGCGTTTCCAGCGTTCACGGCTTCGAGGAGTGGTTGGATTAAATCGGCATCGCGCTCAAGCAGGATGGTTGCGGCGTCGATATGCCCGAGTCTTGCGGCGTAGCAGAGAGGTGTCCTTCTCTTATCGTCGAGCTTGTGGACGGGATATCCGGCGATCAGGAGGCGCTTGAGCATATCGGTGTTATCCGTTTTGGCCTTCCAGAAGAGCGAGGAGCAGGGGCCGGCAATTTCTTTGCTGTAGAGCAGGTTGCATTGGGTTGGGTAAAGGTGCTTGCTTGTCTGAGCGAAGGCGTTTAGACCGTGCTGGAAGTCGATGGTCTTCCCGACCATGGTCAGAATCTCCTTGGAAAGGCTCAGGAGGGAGGGAGACATGGCGACGACGCAAAAGTGGTGGGTATATCAAATTTGTTGATAGAGGTTGGGAAACGAGATGACGGAGATATTTCGTGCTTGTGGTCGGACGAGGGTATAAAGAAAGGAAGGCCGGAGAGTACAGTGTTGATGGGATAACCAGGATAGCTAGAAGGTTGTTTCATGGTCCCCACAGCGGTGGTGGTGTTGTGAAATGGGGGTTCGTCTTGGTGATAGGGCTCGGCACAGCCTGGCATACACATGAATGAGGTGCGTTTGCTGATCTTTCATCAATCTGAGGGCCTGGTTATTCCAGTCACAGGAATGCGCATTGTACTCCATGATAAAGGCCACTGGTCTTAGCTATAGTGTCTAGATTCCTTAACAAATGTTAACGCATTTGAACATAGCCAAATCTATCCTTCATGAGATTTGAATAGGTGCTAGAGTGATAAATCCATGACGGTTCATATTTTGGCTCCGACTAGTGTGTATTTTGATGGAATATTGGCAACTGGTAGATGAATAGAATCCGGTCCCAACTCCAAGAAGATATCAAGCTATCTCAAGGGGAAGTAATGCTATCTGATGCGTATCAAGCACAATCAGCCATTGTTCATTTCATATAACATTCGGATATCATCCATTGTTAGATCACTAGCCCCTTGTTCACGTAGAAACTCCTCCATCCAACCATCATCGTCCAGCTCTTGGGCTGTTTCCAAAGCCGTATATGGGGAAACGGCATGGATGTTGGCTCCCGAAGATAGTAACAAATAGACAATGTCTCTAGGTTCCCTTGCTACTGCTGCAAGCAGGGCTGTACCCAAGGTGTCATCCACCACTTCGATGTTCGCTCCAAGTCTTAAGAGCAAACGAACCATTTCCAGCTTGCCTGTATGTGCACCTGCAATGAGGGGACTAGCCCGATGCCCATAGAGATCAACCGAAATACCACGGTTGACCAAGAGCCGAACAGTTGATGTATGGCCGCTCACAACGGCAGCCTCTAGCGCATTCCCAGGCTCTTGAGAGCAGTCGTCATTGCTATGTTTGGACCATTGGTGGCTGATATCCGCGTCACTGCGTAAAAGAAACTCAACCATTCTGTCGTGGCCCTTGGCCGCAGCTTCAAGCAATGGAGGCCCGCTCTTTCCGTAGCGGCGCCCGCAATCGGCTACGGCTTGGACATCAGCGCCGTGATCGACAAGGATCTTGGCCGTCGACAGGTCTCCGCACATTGACGCAATCATGAGAGGTGTCATTTTGTCTTCAAGCGTTGTGTCAACCTCGGCCCCGTAGTCAAGTAGGCGTTGAACCGCGACACTGGAGCCATGTCTAGCGGCGTCGATTATACCACGGCCATCGTGTTCTGTGATGTTGTCCCGGTACAAAACATCATTTGCGAGAGCGTAGAGCTGTTTATTCGTTCTGGCAAAGGCGTTGATGTCTTTTTGCGCTTCCAGAGATTCGGCAATATTGAGGAGCTCAGGTGGCAATGAAAGAAGCGATAAGAATCGCTCTTGCTTTCGTCGGGGGAGTAGCCTTCGTGATAGGTCTGGGTGTAATAGGGACCAGAGGTACTGACCAAGGCTCTGTAAGAAATAAGATTGGATAAAATTGTAGTGAGTCAAGAATGTTGGAGATGGGAGAGGGAGAGGATGAGATATAGAGAGAGAAAGAGGGAGATATAAGGCAGTAGATAGTGAAAGAAACGGAGAGTAAATAGTGAGGGATGAGTGAGTAAATAGCAAGAGAAGAGGGACACGAGTCTGAAGGCGAGAGCAAGTTGAGACTAGGGTGAGAAAGTGAGACAGGAGATGCCCGAGACTGCAGGTAGGCAGTGCTGTGTTGGATTTGATTCAGCCAGAGGCGTGGTTAATCAAGATCTCAAAGCAGGACACGGTGCTCGTTAACCTTGCCGATAAAGAAACAGAAAGCGTTGACTTACGCTAGCATGGCCGTTCTGGCTCATGTGGCTCATATGATGGTGGTCCGCGCTCGGGCGCACTGACATTCTCTCCATACCCGAAGTGACGTGAGCCCTGGCTGCCCTAGGAGGAGCAACACATTGCCAGGAGTCTAGAGTCCAGAGTCAAGAGTCTGATGCCTGATAGCTATTGTGAAGAAACCGGGCGCTAGGAACGTGTCGTCCCGTGACTCCTCATTCCTCCAAGGCTGGGCCCTTATGCTGTTGCCATACGAGCGTTATGAAGCTTGAGGATAAAGCAGGAATGCCCACATTCCTCAATATAGAGACTTGTACTTGTGCTGATCACTTTGTTCAAGACATGGAGAGCAGAGAGACCTTGAATCCTCACTAAGTTCCTGCGCTTCCATTCTAACAAGCTGCTACCATAACTTGCTGCGTGCGATGAAATGAGTATGCACTGGAGTGGAGTTATACCTAACTCTCTGTATATATGATCATCCGTGTCAAATGGAGGCACTTGTATATGGAAGAGCTGCTTGATAATCTACAGTAGATCCCATGTGCTTGGCATGAGAGCATGTATTCTCTAACCTCCATGTAGGGAATACCTGTTTTCGTTATAGTGTAGTTCGTCGATGGTACGAACCATATCGGCTAATTGGCGAACAACTCTCTGTCTGCAGGGCGATGGACATAGGGACGGAACTCATCTTCCGCGGCCAAATTTTGGCTGCGTCCACATGATAAAGTCGAGTTGCTCAGTAAAAATAGACTGACGCATGCGTATAAGAGCCTGACTTTCCTTCGCATCTTTTGGTTCCGTCCGTCAAAGCGTCGAGGCCAACAAAACAGCATAAACCCACATGACAGAAATCAAAGTCGCAATAGCCGGCGCCAGTGGCGAAACCGGCCAGTCCATCTTCAACGCTCTGCTCGAGCCTCCCGACACCAAATTCGTAAGTCGATGTCATATGTCATCCATGAAGCCTGAACCAGCGACTACTTCTCAAGTCGCTCTAACAAAGGGGCAGGAAGTCACTGCTCTATGCCGACCTCAATCCCTTCAGAAGCCCATCCACGCCGACCTGCAGAAGCGCGGAGTAAAGGTAGTCGCCGCAGACCTCCACGGCCCGCAAGAGGACCTCGTCAAGCTACTCACAGGTAGCGACGTTGATTTCAGCATTATTCTCAAACAGCATCGAAGATGAGACCCCCCTCGCTAATGCGGCTAAGGAAGCAGGCGTCAAGCGGTTCGTGCAATCCGCGCTGATGATCGTGATTCCTCCGAGTGGAGTTGTTGACTTCCCGAAAGAAGAAAGAGAGGAATCCGCATGATTTCCAGAAGGTAAGTCTGCCGTACACTTACATCGACGCGGGCTGGTGGTACCAGATTGCACTGCCACGTTTGCTTTCAGGGCGCATCGACCATGTACTATCGCCGGCGCACAAGGATCTCCCTGTTAGTCTGGACGGGAATGTTCCGACGGCGCTCGCGGACCTTAGGGACGTTGGGCGGTATGTCGCTAAGATTATCGCTGATCCGCGCACGCTGAATAAGAGGGTGCATGTGTACGAAGCGTACACTCAGAATAAGTTCTACGATGTGATTGAGAGGCTGAGCGGAGAGAAGCTGGAGCGCCAATATGTCAGTACCGAAGGCCCCCCGTATTGTGTGTGGACTTTACCTATGAAAGAGGGCTATCGAGCTAACGAGCATCATCCTTACTTTCAGATAACCTAAGAGCAAGCCGCAACAAACGTTGAAGAAGCACGGGCGAAGCTCAACTAGAACCCGGACGACGTCCCTGCCCTGTTCAGATTCATTGCGGCTCGGCTCTTCTACTCTTGGGGTATCCGCGGAGATGATACCCCTGAAAATGCTGAGTACCTAGGCTATCTCAACCGCAAGGAGCTGTATCAGGACTTCAAGTACATCAACTTAGAGGATTATTTCAGAGATGTGCTTGCTGGGAAGGTGAAGGGGGTTTATCAGGGGTAATAATGACCAGAGCGACTCTAGCACCTTCCAAGCTTAGAAATCGCATATTAAGGGAGTCAATCGTTTAACCCGCGAGGACAAATCACTCGCCTGAGCGGAAGTCGAAATATCTCACTGAGACAATTGATATTAGTTCCTTGATCGTTCCTCCTTTTCTCTCGCACTCGTCAGAGTTACCCTTCCTGTTCATATCTCAGCAAACATGGAAGGATTGTCAGGTACACCCGCACGAGGCTGGATAATTAGGCATTTCATAGACTGGAGCATTGGAATAAAGCTTAGGTAAAAGGGCCGAAATACCCCGAACCCTTCTAGAAGTTCTTTGTCGATCGTACCTAGCTTGAGGGGCACCCTTTTCTTCTCACATGTTGACCTTTCAGGTGGGAGTAAGTCCACCATGCTAGTCAGATGCCCACATGTCCTGTATAGTCGCACAAGGTAGAAAGCGGAGAGCCTTACGTGTAGGTCTCAGAGTGAGGTTAAACGAGGTTCATCGGAGTTGATGGACTAGCAGATTCGTACCTTGGCAGCTGTGTCAGGGCTACTGCAGGTTTGCTGGTACTGGCTATCAGAAGCCGGATACTATTTCCACCCCAACATTGTGCAATCGAATTGCAGTTCGAAGTACGCTGCTTTCCAGTGGCCGTACAAGCCTTGGGGCCATCGCGATTGATCGTTCTTCAAGCACGCAAGTCCAACCAACCTCGGCAAAACATCAACAAACGGCAAGGCGAGATCGCCGTGATCGCTGGGGGGAGAGATTCGCCTCAAACAGGCGGTGGACCATGACGATACTTGACGTCTCTCGGATCAGCCAAATGCTGACCTCCTGAGCGGTGGACTCTCCTCGGAGCAAGCACTCGAATTTGGGATTGGTGCGGATTATTATAGCACATGCCCACATGGCTCAATGTTGTGGAGAGCCACGTCTCCATTCCCAGATATTAAGAACCTGGAACGGGGGTTGATCGACGAAACAAGGCGAATGACGTTGTTTGTCGTGGAGTCTCCGAGCCCTGCATGTCTTAAATCGACGTCAATCGTTTTGCCCATCGCCATCGAATGTTCCTTGACGTGCTCCCGTCGGGCCGCTGAAGGGGTATAAATATGGGGAGGAGACCCTGGAGGCTTAGACATCAGCATCACAATCACAACCAATTTTCCAAACAAACAACCCCTACCAACCCTCCCATTCAAAATGAAGTTCTCTCTCGCCACCGCCGCTGCCTTCGTCAGCGCTGCTGCTGCCGCTACCCTCCCCTCTGCCTTCACCCTTGTCGCTGATGGCGGAAACACCGTCCTGACCGATGGTGGTAAGTACCTGAAGCGCCCACACCGCTACTTACCTCGAATCTCTCTGACCCTATTCTACAGAATATCTGTACGTCGGCGGTAACACCACCACCAACGAGATCGCCATCTTCCACTCCACCCCCGACACCGGCGCTGTCTCCTTTACCTCTCAGTCCTCCACACCCACCGGCTTCCAGAACCTCTATGTCGTCGAGAAGACCGTCCTCCCTGTCGAGCTGACCCGCCCTCACTCCGGCGCTGTCCCTGAGGGCGCCAGCACCCTCGACTTCGGCGTCAACGAGAAGGGCTACTTCACCCACTCCGGTAAGGACTACTTCGCCATCGACGGCTACGGCGATGTCCCCCAGAAGACCATCTACTGGTACGGCGCCCACAGCTCCGAGTACAAGGCTGTCAACCTCTGGGTCAAGGAGTTCAAATAAGCGACTCGCTGCGTGGCGAAATGTATATAGTTGGGACGCCTCCTGAGACCTGAGACCCTGCTGTTGTTTTGGCGTTGATGCGATGGTCCGTTGGTGGTGTTGCCTGTATATTGTACTCATCGCACATAAATAGATAATGCGAAAGCGTCGAACTCGATCGTGTCTTCCGGGGGGGTAGATTAGGCAGCTGGAGCGCCGTGACCTAGGTAGAGCAGAAAGGTAAGCATGACTCAAACTCCTCAAAGTCAACCTAATTATATGGAGGATAGAAAGCTATACTGTATGCCCTTAGGACGTTGGCAGAACTAGCAGAAGTAGACTCTTCAGGCCGTCACTGAGCCCTCAAGCAAAGGTATTGGCTGCTTGATTGAGAAAGAGCTAGGCGGCGAAATAAAAGTAGGTCAAAGCCGGCGCTCGTACAAAGCCGAAGCAGACAAACATCAGATTGTACATCTCATGAAGCGAATAATGAGGTTTCGGGCCATGTGTTGGAGTTGTGAATTTCCAAGGTTGGGGCGGCGCTGGGTAACGGAGACAGGCTCGCGGCCTGAGGCAAAAATAGCGCAGTAAACACAACACCCAGCTTCCCTATTCAGTACCACCACCATCTGGCACAAATTCATACGCGGTCTGGTACTCTCTCCGTTGCTTCTGTCGCTCTACTCTGATAGACGCCCTTTCTGATCCGCCATGTCGGAAACCACAATCGTCCAGGCAATCAGCCTACCAACCACGTCCGATACAAAAATCGAGCCGCTTCGCCTACCAACAAAAGCAGAAATCGACGCCGCAACAGAAGTCCTCAACGCAGCCGATACATCAGCAAGAGTTGTCCGAGTGAACGGCCGCTTCGCGGCAAAAGTCGGTCGCAAAGTGTCTCTAATCGAAGCCGAAACCATGAAGTTCCTCGCGGCAAACAGCAAAGTTCGCGTTCCCAAGGTCTACGACGCATTCAATGATCCGGAGATTAATATGACCTACATTATCATGGACTACATTCCTGGAATTACACTGCGAGATCTTCTCCTGTCACTCAACGGCGAGGAGAAGGCCAAAATCTGCGAGCTGATCAAGGAACAGCTTACAGAGCTGCGAAGCATACCGCCACCTGACCACTTCGGAATGCTGGAGCATTTGCCTTACCTTGATGGTGTGTTTTGGAACCGTGGGCTGGATCTGAGAATGTGCGGGCCGTTTGCAAAGGAGGAGGATCTAAACCGCGGGATGATCGAGAAACTGCGCCAGACAGAATCGGAGGAGTATATCCGCTTGTTGCGAACGATGATGGATCGAACTCTGCATGGTCACCGGATTTCTTTTACACACTGTGACCTCCAGCCCAAAAAAATATCATGATTGAGCGACTTGACGATAGTAATGGAGCCCCGGATTTCAAAGTCACCTTGATCGACTGGGAAAGTTCCGGTTGGTATCCGGAATACTGGGATTTTTGCAATGCTACGATTGCTTGTAGGTTCAAGCGCGACTGGATTGAGCTGGTGCCGGATATCCTTGACGAATACCCCTTGGAGTTTCTGATGATGCAGGTGGTCTATTCTTCTGTGTACTACTAGAGCGAGTAAAGGTTAAGCACCAGAAACTAGCAAATGGTTGCAACCAAGACGCCAGCGCTAAAAGGGAGAACCATAAATCTCCAACGCCAAAGAGATTGCCAATAACAAGAATGAGATGAGAAGAGACGAGGAGACCTAGAAAATCACAAAACAGCTTCCAGTAGCGCGTCCATCAATTTACCTGTGGATAAATGTCCCGAGGGCCCTAAAGCATTGTCAGCTCAGAACTTAGATCAAAGAGGCCATAAATACCTCCCGCTTCGGGGGCTAAAGATGCGTCTCTCAAACGGCAGCTCGTCAATCGATGTGCACCCACTTATCACAGCAGCAAACACAGAGCTTTAACCAATATGGGCACGATTCTTATTGTAAGCTGAATTGCAAATATGCCCTGACTTGGCTTTTGTCAACACTGATCCAATGTCAAGGGAAGCCAGTAAACTTACACCTTCAGTGCTTGAAAATGCCCTTCTCGAAAGCCAGCTTGATAACATCATCCACCCAGTTATAGCAGTGATAAAGCGGTTTAGACGGGATCCAGGCGGCTACTGTTAAGCGAAACCTGAGCACCTGGAGGCGGAACTGCATCGCAAACCTCCTCAACAAACTTTCCAAGATCCCCAGTCATAATGGTGCCAACTCTGTTCTTAGTACCGGTCACGAAAGTCGCCGAGGCCAAGGGATCAATGCTGTCTGACTTTGAATTCCATTCCCAGATATATGTTCCCAGCCACGTAGATCATGCCATTCCCCGAGTGCATTTCCAACCCGGGCTGAGTCTCGACATAGATGGCGACATGGTTCGGCTGGCCGATGTACTCAGAGGTATAGACTTCATAGGACATTACGGACAGTGGGAAGGGCGAAGATGCAAGATGCGATAGAGTCAGATCAACGGGGTCAAGAACAAAGTGCTTGAAGGTTGGATGAAGTAGAGAGACTGATCCAGGATGGCGTTCGAATACGCACCTCTTATGGCTCTGGTTTCTCCTCATTGGAATAACAATTGAAGCCTTGAATTCTATTGTCAGGACTGGAGTAGCGTGCCTTGACAATAGCCACGGCCACTGGCTACTGTTATCCTGTCCCAAGACAATCGGCATGATATTGACAGCTTTTGACACAATAGCAGCTCGTCACGAGTTGACCTACCATGACTAAACAATATGCAACACTTGCTGAGTGGTAATTGAGCATCTGCTGGCAATTTCAATGAGTTCCGGCTCGTCGCTCACAATAAGTTCAATGCCTCCGATATTGACGAGAATACCGGGTGATCGATGGACGGAGATGAGCGCAAAGCGGCCGGCAGCGGCTTGGGAACACAACTTTCTTCCTACTCACTGCTCCCCATCATTTACACAATAGTCAATATTCACATCCTGCTCAGCCTTGAGTCAAATCGGAATATCTACAGATCTTACATTCAGATCTGATCATATGCCTACTGCACCAACAATGGGACAGTTGCTGAAGGGCCGTCTAGGACGATACACGGTCACTAAGCTGCTCCGCGAAACTGTTTGACTTGCCATGTATGTCACATCCCCGCTAAGCTCCATCTACACCCACTGACACCTCGATAGAAACCGAGAGCGAAAGAAGGTCACTATCAAAAGCGTTGACCATTTTCGAATACACAACGAACGTGATGTCCTTCAGCGATTCCAAGGCCAAACGTCATTGATTCGACCATTGGTAGACAAGTTGAGGACACTTCCCTTCCCCTTACGATTGTTCTGAAACATCTCGACGATGACCTTCGTGGAGCATCGAACAGCAGCCGCCTTACTAAGGGTGAGATCAAGTTCGTTGCGAAGCGTGTGCTCGAGGCACTTTCTTTCTTGCACAGTGAAGGATTCGTACACACCGGTATGCCCATTTTATTTTCTTGAAAGTACACTCACAATTTTCTAACGATTTTCGTGATCACCAGATATCAAGCCCAGCAATGTACTAGTGAACTACGGTCAAAGGAGAGATTACCTATTCAAAGACATCCAGCTAGCAGATCTTGGGAGCACCGTCCACGTCGACTCGCGCTATGCCAAGGACGGTGTCAAGATTGGCTCGCCGCTCTTCAAGGGTCCCGAGGTACATCTGGCGCTGAGATGAGAAACACCTGCGAATATCTGGTCTTTCGGTACTATGGCAGGTCTTTCCACATTCAGATTTCGATGGCGAAGGCCCAGTTGTTGACAGCGCCTCTGGCTACAGCTCATCTACCTACTCTATGGACACGATTTTTATGTTTTCTTGCCCGACGTCCCAGAAGACCATGAGCAGTACGAAACCCAGATTTTTATGAATCATCACCGCCGGTTCGGACCTTTCCCAGCATCGTACCAGGAGATAGCCGATGAGTAACGGCTCGAAATTCTTGTCTGGGTGATTCAGAACTCCTTGAGGGAGACCTTGCGGCCGTTTACCCACGCCCCGGCCAAGGAAATCTGTAAGGAGTATAAGGACTTTGTTCTGCGCATCATGAAGCTTGACCCCCGGAACCGGCCCACGGCAAGTCAACTGATGAATGATGCGTGGTTCAATGAACTCAGTCTAGAGTGTGTATCGGAGGAAGAGATTGCAGTAGCCGAACTTCAAGCTGTGTGAACACACCGGAGCCTGTCGTATTACAGCTTGCCCAAGCTAGAATCGGCTCAGCATCCAGTTTCAAATGGTCAAGAGAATTACTGTTTGCATATTAATGTATTGAGATTGCTTACGCCTGTACTGCATGACATGCTTCAGGGAAGCTCTGAATGCGGAGCCTTGATTTAGATAGGAACCTTGGAAGAATATACCCAAGAGTTGCCTGCGCCTATGATGTATACATTAGCTCGACTCGAGTATGCTGAGTAGTCAATGCCATATAACAAATAGTCGCATATTCAGCGACTAGATCCCCAGGTACTTGGGACTTAAACCAATCAAGGGTTGGTCAACTAGTGACCTGAGCTCATGGTCATGGAAGGACTTTTTCAAACGGCGCAAGGTCGAGGCCGATGCAATAAGAGCTAGCATGTAGATAAGTCCTATGCATGATGCCTCCAGCGGCGGCTAGACTCATTACCTCTGATAGCGCTTGTCATTCTAGTATGTCTAAAGGTAGCAAAATTCTTGTACATAACTCACACAATTGTGCATATTCATCCGTGCTCATGGCCACCACTTTTGTTCCCAGGGTAGGCTGGAGACCCTAAGAATGATTATTTTACAGACCGGGCAGTTTGGGATCGTCCATCCTTTTGGATAGGTAAGATTTTGCTCAGTCGATTGTTCATTTGTCTCTTTGGTCACCACCAAGCGTTAGTTCAGGGCTCGATGATCAAACAAGGCTGCGGTTTAGGAAACTAACCCAAGGCCTAGCATCGCTGAATGGAGCCACATCAGGGACCATGGGCAGCAGTCTTGGCGCCCCGCAAGGGGTACAAGCGCAGAGTCTGATTGGTGACTTGCGGGCATGGCTAAGAATGACTCATTTTAGTGTGTCCTGGGTGGGCTTAGACCCGTTATTGTATTACCTGGGCTCTATTCTTATCTAAAGTATCATCTTTGGTCAGAATGAGTGATACTCGTGACAGTGATGGTCAACGTAGATGGATTAATGTGTAAGCCAAGCAGCGGAGTATAGGGGAGAGTTATCTCCTGTCATTAAGACTCATCATGGGCAAAGATGATATTTGACCGGTGCTATATAACAAGCAAGGGTGTAGGTCGTAGTAGCTAAAGTTCTCCAGTCTAAGCCTCTCCTGCAGGCGGGAGTTGACTCCCAATTCGGGGTTAAAGGCTGTACCCAAATCAAACGGTATGTTCATTTGCTCCAATTCTTCTATTTTTCGTGATTCTTTTTGAGGATGAAGAAAAAGCCCGCGGCTGCCGACTTTGCGCAGTGAGGCGCTTAGAGATGAAGAAATATAGGAAGACGTCTCTAAGATATATCTGGGCCGACATTGACTGACTCATTTATCAATATTACTTCCTTCTCACAGTGCTATTCTTCTGAATAAGGCTGACTGACATCAACAACTGGAAGTATAGCATGTAACTTACCGGTAACGCCAATACGAGCACTGCCCCACACCAACTGCTGAGCCCGGTCGGCTCCCCGCAACCGTGGGCTACATAAGGTGCCTCCTCTCCTGCCCCAGGCCCTCTTCTCCTTCGCACTCACCCATCTTCAAAGCGTCAACAGCGCTCCCCTTTCATCTTATAACCCGCCCGAGCTTCCGGGTCGCCGCAAGACCCGGCGTATACTATCTCGCAATGGCCGCCGCCACCATATCCGCCGCGTCGGTCGCCCGCCAGTGGGCACCAGTGTTCCTTGTCGGAAGACAGGACACATCAGTCTAGCCAGTACCTCAACATCTCTCCCAATTCCTTTTTTAGCGACTCCGATTTTCTTCTTTCTTCAAATACCTCTTTATCTTCCTCGTCTACGCCCGCACTTTTCCCAGATCTTTCAGCGGTCTTCCCTCCCGTTGATCTCGGCCCGAACGCACCACAGCTCTTCTATGACCCGCTTCTTATCCCGTCTATGTTTCCTGGGGATCCCGTTTCATCGACAAGCTTTGAGCAATTCAACAATTTGACGACTGTAGCGGGATACCCGACAATCACTACAACTACGGCGGACGACATCGATTGGACGGCCTTGGGCTGCTTGCCTTGCAGCGAGCAACCTGCCAATTGTCTTGAGAGTCAGAGTCAGGGCTTTGCCTCTAGCGTTGACTCTCCCGGTAAGTTTCTGGTCTCTCACTACATCTAGAACAGTACTAAATCATCCCAGATCCTCCGTTCGATCACCACCAACCAACAATCATTACCACGGCCCCTTCCACCACCCACACCACTGCACCCATAACCTCGCTTCAATCCATCCCCATGCCCTCTGCAACAAACTTTCAAACCCACTCCTCGGTTTCCCCCGCTTCCCCCGCTTCTCGGGAATCCTCGCCCAAGGAGAAGGAGAACCCCTCGCGCATCACCAAGCGCCAGCTCAACACCATGGCCGCACGACGGTACCGCCAGCGCAAACTCGACAAGGTATCCCAACTCGAGGAGGAGCTGGCAGCTATCAAGCGCGAACGCGATGAGCTCAAGATGCGCGTCTCCAAGCTGGAGGGTGAGACCGAGGTGTTGAGGAGTATGGTTAAGGATAAAAGTTAGGTTTTGGTAGTTATGGTATGAAAATGGAAAGTTTTGTGGTGATTTTCTCCTAAGACCGTAGGGCACATGGACTTGTTGGAGCCTTCTTGTGCTTATCGTCTCTTCGGCTGCGTCTAGCCCCATATTCTGGGGCACGTATACCGCGTCTCGCGTTTATGCTTTCGATGAACCACCGCGCATAGCGTCAAGAATTGAAAACGGATCCCAGTAAGTTGATACCTTCCCATTGGTCAGCATTAGCTCCGTAGGCGAAGAGCCATGAAGGCCTCTTCGATTCGTCCATCGCTACCCGCCGTCGATCTTAGCCCCGAGCGCGGCAGATCTACTCCCAGTAGGCCACAGGGAGGGCGTTCATTGTACAGGCTCCTGGAAGTCTGTGCTGGTTTTCTAGCATTAAGAATATCCAATAGCAGAACACGGAGTCACTACTTACTCCGAGAATACAGTCACAATCAATAGCTCCTGTATGCGAGCTCGAAAAGAGATCCCATAGCTCTAGGCAAACCCAAGTGATGTCAATGGATCCGATGATTTTGATCAGACAGGCAGACAAACCGTGACTATAAAGCCAGGTTTCCACTCCATTTCCAGAGCAAGGCTTTTAGAGTTTCTTCCGCGGTCATTCCTTCAACCTCGATCGTCTTACATACTCAACCCTCCACTCGTCTTCCATACACCCTAAGTGATTCTCTCAAAGCGCTTTGCAGACCCGTTCAATAACAACAATGTACATTCCAACCGCACTTGTTCCTATCTCCCTCCTGTCCTGCTCTCTTTCATGCAAAGCCCCGTTGAAGCCCAGCGTCGCGGCTCGCATGGCGCCGCGTATCATAACACCCATGGTGGCGGCCATGGTAGCGGCTATGACGGCGCCCATGGTGACGCCCGTGCCTGCCCAGGGCACGGTTCCCTCTGCAGGTGGTACAACGGCGCGGACGACGTACACAGCTGTCCCTGCCCTACACTGTGGACGTGTCAAACGGCAACCATAAATAGAGGGGACAGCCCAGTTACCGCCGACATTTGCACCTAGGCTTCTCACGGGGCAGAACCAGTAAGCCGGAGTGGATCGAGAGGTTTTTTGGTGAGTGTTCCGGTATTTCTCTTTGTCAAGGCAGTTTGTTTCTGATTGAGTTGTTTTTTTCTCTCAGACTCCTGGGATGTTTGGAATTGGAGTCATTTGTGAAGGGTCAGATACGCTCAGTAGAGTGGTTGGGGTTGAAAACGCCGTGTCCAGGCATGTGGTATTTGTTTTTCTCGGATACTACATAGATCAGGCCCTCCAGCTCCTTCATAGGTTACCCAGAGTAGGAAGCCCTAGCACGCAGGTCACTTTTTGGGCATTATCCTCACTCGTCTCCATAGAGTAGAGGCAGGATGGGGAGAATAAGATGGCTATGGTTTGAAAATGGGATACCATGTCCTCCGTAGTATAGATCTTTAAACATGGCAATGCAAACAGTCATATATGACATCGCACACGCTTAATGGAAATAATTACAATATATAATTCCTTTCAGAGCTCTTTTTCTCATCTGGTTCTTGTCCGAACTACTCCGTATCCAGTACCCCACGCCCATGATGTAGTTATCTGTGAGCTGGGTCACATTGGCGTGTGGAGCTTCTGTCAATCAATCCATCTCAGCTCTCTTACTGGACTGAATCTCAGGGTTCCAAATTTAGGACGCGAATTTGATAGTGCGCAATTACTCGATGTCCTACTGGCATAGGTATACCTACCTGAGACCTCAGCTGGTCATCGACACCAATCAGAGCTGTCCGGCAGCCGCCTAATGGCCAATCCTTCCAGCTCAGATGCAAACATGCAAGCTATCACTCATGTATTCTTGGTCGAGACAGACAGTATCAATCCAGGCTTTCCTATTCAAAGCGCAGGGCTATGATTCAAGGCTGGTTTATCATTTCTCTCTTCAGGAAGCTACTGCTGACCTTTGCGCTCAATACACAAGCTAGGCCGCGGATCCTAACCGGCGTCGGCTCTATCTGCATCTGATGAGGTAACGACGTCATGTCCACCTTTTCAAGACAGTCACACGTTCAAACAACTACTTTCATGGCCGGAAGCACAACACCTCTGCACTCGCCGAACCCGAACCTCCGTCCCGTATGCCGGTTCATACACCATCCCTTCATAACAACCTCATCACCGTCCTCCAGGTACACGATCCCGGCTTCCGTGAGATGGGGTAGTTTATTCTGCGGCAGGTTGCGCTCGAGAAGGCATGCAATGCCGGTATTTTCGCCGTCCGCGTTTGTTCGCTGTAGGTCATTAGATCATAGGACAAAAGAATCAAAACTAAAGGAAGGAAGACGCACTCCACTCGTGATTGTCCCAGTCCCGAATATGTCGCCCGTGCTGAGACCCTCCCCGGCGCTGGTCAGATGAGTGAGTTGCTGGTACGGCGTCCAGTAGAGCTCCTTGAGGTTGGTTTCAGTCACGATGTGGGATTTGCCGTTGCCTAAAACCATTATCAGCACTGCCCTATTACGAGGTATGAATGTAGAGAAAGAGACATACGAATAATCCTAGCCTCCAGCTCAACATCCCACGTCTCATGCCCCCTGTCGCCCCTCCAAGCCAAATGTGTCAACGGCGCTGGCTCCTGTACCTTCGTACTCGACACTCTGCACCCCTCCAGTGCCTCGGTCGTAACAATCCACGGTGAAATCGTTGTTCCTGCTCCCTTGCCATGAAATGGTCCAAGAGGTGGCATTTCAAAGCCTTGGATATCCCTCGCAGACCAATCGTTCAAGATCACTAGGCCGAACATGTACTCCGGGGCATTGCTAATATCGAGCACTTCTCCCGGCGGTAATGGTCGAGAAAGGAAAACACCCACTTCGAGCTCGAAGTCGAATCGGCGCGTCGGCTGGAACTTCGGCTCTTGCGATGGACTGGCTGCGAAGACACCGTTCGGACGCACGACGGGCGTCCCAGATACGCGTAGGGAGGATGTTCGACCGTTATAAACACTCGGTATTACAAACCAGTTCTGGCTGATGGGAACATTCATGATTTGGCTGCACTACTCCCTTATCAGCCTCTATTCGTTATCTGCTGAAAGCCAGGGAGCGATACATTCTGCGTATGCTCAAGCGAGCAATAAAAATCCGAAAAGTTCTTCGTGTCCATCGGGTAGTGGTTCTTGACTTTCTCAAGTGGGATCGCATATTTCGCACGTGTGCTTGGATTCGCGAGGTGTTCTGTCAATAGTGCCCTAACTTGGCTGTGGGTGGATTTAGGGAGGGCGGCGAAAGTATTAAGGTTTGGCTTGCGGAGATCATTAGAGACGATGGCGATCTTAGGATGTAGGAGAGGTTTACCTGCGAGAATACTGCATTCTCAAACCCGGGGACCTCTTTGAAGTAGCCATCTTTCTCGAGACCACTCAGGTCGATCGCGTCGTCATCTAGGGCGGTTGCACAGCGCGGGGTTAGGCTGTCGGCAGTTGAGATGACGCCGTAGGGGAGGTTTTCGATAGGGAAGGGGTTTGACATGTTGCTGTAGTTGGATTGTGTATTGTTGGTGACGAAAAATTGACAACAGATTCAGGTTTGATTGATGATAAAAGTTGGTAAAAATGATCAGCTTCACCGGGTGTCTGTCTTATCTTACTCCGAAGAATACTCCGGGTTGATCATCATGTGGTGATTTTGATCGCCGAATCGGCGCTTCCATTTGACATCCTTGACGGATAGGGTACGAGATAGGAGCACTACATGTGCAGGTATAATTGTTTGTGATATTCTGAGGGATGTCTTAATAGCGGGGTAAAACCGAAATATAAATGGGGTGGTCGTCGACCTACGACGAACCTTGGCAGCAGAAATATAGCCAACTAAAATGATATTGAGCTTTGATTTATCGCAATGCATCATGAACCAAGCGACCAACTGCCAATGCTTTCTGTCGACTAACAATATGGTGTGGACGCACACTCAACGCCTCGAGCCTGGTCGGAAAACGTGGGATTGAGGAGAACGCAAGGGCGGTTGCGCTTCTCTCCCTGCTCATTCCGGTCGGGATGTCTCACCGAAGGCTGGCGGATGTGGCCTACCTTGTACGGTCTATGGCGCTGAGTCGATTCATGTATCTATTACCAAGCGTCGCGACCATCGCAGTGTCTAATTCTCCAAAGTAATCTTGACCTTCTTCTCCGGCGGAGGGATGACCTTGTCTTCCGAAGCACCCCTGAGGTTTGGCAACTCAGCCACGGCCTCCTTGATAATTTCGAGCGACTTCGCGATCTCTTCTTCGGTGATAACGAGAGGTGGCGCGAGACGGATGATGTTTTGGTGCGTGGGTTTGGCCTAGTCGAGTCAGTGCTGAACAAATGATGCATAGGTGGGGTACGTACCAGAAGTCCCTTTTCCTTCATCAGCATGCAAAGATCCCACGCAGTGTGACCGTTTGTCTTGGACTCGTCGATGACGATCGCGTTGAGCAGACCCTTTCCGCGGACAGTCTGAATGATCGGGTTTTGGATGTCTTCCAGGCCGCGGCGGAAGACCTGACCAAGCTTCTCAGCTCGCTCCACCATGTTCTCCTCCTGGACAATTTCAAGGGCGCGAATAGCGACGGCGCAAGCGAGGGGGTTACCTCCGTAAGTCGATCCGTGGGTGCCAGGCTCAACAGTAAGCATAACGTCCTTCTGTCCCAGTACGCAGGACACGGGGTACATGCCACCCGAGATCGCCTTGCCCAGCAGAACCATGTCTGGCTTGATGCCACTCCACTCGTGGCAGAGAAGCTTTCCTGTTCGCGCAATACCGGTCTGGATCTCGTCGCAAATCAGCAGTACATTATGCTCGTCACACAGCGACCGGGCGAGCTGCAGATAATCATCGTCCGGAACAATGATTCCCGCCTCACCCTGGATGGGCTCGACGAGGAAAGCAGCGAGGTTGTGGCCAGCCTTTTCGAAAGCTTCGCGCAGCGCAGCTTTATCGTTGTATGTGATTGGCTTCTCGGTCCCTGGAATCGCGCACCCAATGTTTGGAACGTATGGGCCATAGTTCTCTCGGGATTCGGGATCAGAGGACAATGAAATTGCGGCCATCTGACAAATAAGTCAGTCTCATTGTACAAGCAGCCGATGATTAGAAGTGGCGAGACTTACTGTTCGGCCATGAAAGTTGTTCTCCGCACTCAGGATGATCGCCTCATTCTCGGCGATGCCCTTGACTTTGTAACCCCACTTGCGGGCGATCTTGATACCGGTCTCGACCGCCTCCGCACCGGTGTTCATGGGGAGGACCATGTCGAAGCCAAAGTACTTCGTGACCATCTCAGCGAACTTGGGGAAGACATCGTTATAGAAAGCGCGAGAGCTGAGCGTCAGGCGGGAAGCCTGGTCGACGAGGGCAGCAATCAGCTTGGGGTGGCAGTGACCTTGGTTCACTGCGGAGTATGCGGAGAGGAAGTCGAGGTAGTGTCGGCCCTCAGGATCCCAGACTGATGTACCTTGGGCGCGCGCGAAGACGACGGGAAGAGGGTGGTAATTGTGGGCAGCAAAGTCCTTCTCAGCCTGGATGGCCTCTTGGGTGGACGAGGCATGGTAGGATGTAGCAGTTGTGGTGCCGTTGACACCGTTGACACCGTTGGAGGTCATGTTTGGTATAAATAGGTCAAGGACGGTGTTGAGGATAAGAGTAGAGAGAAGATACAGCAGAGTAAGAGAATTCAAACGAAAAGAATGCGAAAAGATTGTGGGAAAGGCTTATAAGCAGCGAGAAAGTGAAGGCATACCGCTAAGTGCAGGTGTACCCGCATGATTCCCTTAAGTGCAGGTCGACCCGTTCGATGACGCTGTGGAGCCTCTCTCGGTCCACTCTCACCACTGACAACTCTCGCTTTCTCAGCTTCGGCTCTCGTACCTTTCCTTCCTCAGGCACGCCTCTTTCAGAATCCGGGGTAAACCAGCCTTACGGCCCTTACCATGTCCGCTCGCTCGCGACGATCGAATTCTCGGCTCCCTCCTTCGTCACCCTCCAGGTCTTTGTCTGACGCTGCGCGGGCGCCGTCACATTCCTCCCCGCCTTCGCGCTCGAGACCGCCCTCCGCCAACCCCAACGTGTCCTCCAACGTCCTCCTTTTCCTGATCGCTTTTCGGCTCGTCAACGCCCTCACCGTCCGAACCTTTTTCCAACCCGATGAATTCTTCCAGTCCCTCGAACCCGCCTGGAAGATCGCCTTCGGCGAAAACCAGGGACCGTGGATAACTTGGGTGAGCTCCGCACCAACGGCCCCGATCGCGTACCCGCGGCTTCAGAATCTGACGGATTTGTCTACAGGAATGGGAACACCAGCTGAGGTCCTCGCTGCATCCGCTTATCTTCGCTGCTGTGTACTCTACTGCCGACTTTGTCGCACGAAGTCTCGGACTCTCCCCCGCATCACGCGCCGACCTACTTATTGCTGCCCCCGGAATAACGCAGGCCTTCATCGCAGCCGTCGGCGATTTCTACACCTGGAAGCTAGCTCGGTATATTTATGGGGATGGGAGCAATGAATCTTGGGCGACGGTATATACTCTGGGATCAATATGGCGGCCGAGGCTGATAAGCTGCAGCTTGCGTTGACAGTTGTCAGCCCGTGGCAGTGGTTCTGTTCTACCAGAACCCTATCCAACTGTCTCGAAACTACGATAACGATTGTAGCTCTATATTTGTGGCCATGGGGATGGGCATTAAAATCTCGTGCCGTTGGACCTACAGTCAAAAGCAAGGGCGTGAGCATTCTCAGGTATGTCTTTCACATGAGAGGCCGAGCGCCGCTGACTCCGCGGAGATTACGTCAATGCCTCTTGCTGGCTGCTTTTGCCTGCATTTTACGCCCTACCAACGTGATTATTTGGGTCGGTCTGGCCAGCGTCGCTCTGCACCGAGGTACCTGGTCGCAGGGGCAGATTCTTGCTCGGGAGGCTCTTCTTTGCGGGTAAGTGCCCCACTACCATTTTCTCTCGCGCAAGCTCACATCCACAGTTCGTCTGTTTTGGCAGTGTCTACCGTTGTTGACCGTTTCTTTTATGGATTCTGGACGTTTCCGCCCTTTCGATTCTTGTACTTCAACATCGCTCAATCGCTTGCAGTCTTTTACGGGGAAAATGATTGGAGCTACTACGCTTCTCAGGGATACCCTCTCCTTCTCACCACCGCTCTTCCATTCACTTTGGTAGGATTATACCGCACTCTGAGAAGACGACCGTCGCTTGAGAGGCAGAAAGCTTCTATTCTAGTACAGCTTGCCTCTATCTCATTAGCAATGCCTGCCACACTTTCCGCCATCACTCACAAGGAAGTTCGCTTCATCTATCCACTTTTGCCGGCTTTGCACATTCTCAGTGCATCGCCTCTAGTGGAATTTTTTCTCCCAGCATTGGCAACGACAGATCGCCGGTATATTCCACGACGACTCACGCTCATATTTCTCCTATTAGCGAATGTTATGATTGCGACCTATACGACTCTTTTCCACGCCTCCGGTGTTATTTCTGTTTTGTCGTACCTTAGGGAACAGCATCAGCTGCACGGAATCGCAAACACTTCGTCGGTGCCGAACGAGAACGCCGCAAGCTACGGTGGAATCACAGCGGGTTTCCTCATGCCCTGTCATAGCACTCCATGGCGATCACACCTAGTAGAACCCACGATCCACGCTTGGGCCCTTTCGTGCGAACCACCCGTCGGCCTAACCACGGAGGAGAAAGCCGCTTACCGCGATGAAGCAGACCAATTTTACGACGATCCAAGAGGATTTCTTCGCGATAATATGGTTGGAGGTTTGCGACATATTCCCCGACGACCCTCTTACTCGACTCCTCCAAACTCCCCGCGACATCCTACCCAGAAGCTTCCACCTCACGAATGGCCAGACTACCTCATCTTCTTCGCTCAGCTTGAACCAACACTAAAGAGCTATCTTCGGAGCTCGGCATACGGCGAATGCTGGCGTACATACAACTCAGACTGGCACGACGACTCACGCCGTCGCGGAGATGTTGTCGTTTGGTGCCTCGACCCCACCGAACAGCAAGCCTGGCGGTCGGAACAACATCATCGCGCAGTAGAAGACCGTGATCGCCAGTTTGACCACATTGTTCAGAGGTTCCAAAGGGAGGTGACGCCGCCCAAATCATGGTCATGGAGTCAATGGATATCACCTTTCTCAACACAGTCACGGCCGCCATGGTCATGGCCATGGGAGCGGAAGAAGCGGACGTTGTTCGGCTACGAGCTGCCTGAGCTGCCTGAGCTGCCGCAGTGGGGTTGGCTTGGGGGCAAGAAGAAGACGAAGAGCCCTTCACTGAGCGACTTTTGGTTCTAGGTTGATACGATCTAGTTTGCTATTTGGTTAGTTCCCGTGTATATATTATATCTAATAACTCTAGTTCGTCCATGTTAATATCGCATTTACTCCTTGGGAAGACGCGCCATCTTCCCTACATACTGATACGCTTAGACTCATCAACAAACCTTGTTACACGGCCTCATCGTGCAAATTCTAAAGGTAAGCCCAATTCAACAACCCATCGCTCCTGCCATAAAAGCACCCCAGGTTCACACTTTCCTATCGCGGCTGGAGCCTTGAAAATCCATCGTGCCTTCCTGATTGGGTTGTCTCCAACAGTTCTCATGCGGCATGGGCAACCCAGAGCCTGCACGCTGGGACCTGATGCCTCCTTCCTCTTCAACCCCATACTTAAACATCGAGTAGGTATACATCGTAGGGTGTGTTTTCTGGATTAACGTGGGACTGTGCTTGCATACTGTAGTAGCCTGGGTTGAGTACCAACCAAACTCGAACACTGTCATATGCGGTTGCCAACACCACTACCACAGCCTTTCTTCGCCATCAAGCACCCTTACACTATGTCCCGCTCACGATAAGATAGAGGAGGAACAAGCGAGAGGTCCCCCCTGATTGACGGCAGTTTGAATTCAGGAGTTTTGTCCTACCCATCTTCTGCATATTCCAGCAGAGGCATATCGTTCGCGTAGGCTTGAGCTCCAGAAGCCGGAATATCACCGTCTATTTGCGCAGCGATAATGGAAGCTCACGTACCCCCACCTATTCAAGAAGCAGTAAGACCTTCACAACCGAATCCACCTCCCCATCCACCTCTGATTGACCTCCTTCGCCTCATCCACAAGTCCCAACTCAAGCAAAAGCTGCACAACGCCCCTAACCGCACTCTGCAAGCTCGACAAGACCCAAGCAAGCGTCGGCACCGTATGCTCGCCGATGAAAATCGTATTATGCTCCGTAATACGGTAAGCGGGGATATATAGCTTGTGCTATTCCACGTCGGGCCAACACCACGCCGTCGCCGTATGCTCATCCTGCAGCCAGCAAAGACGCTCGTAGTCGCCAGCGTAGTACTCTCCAACTTTCTCGCTATGAATGGAAACAATTGCATCGAAAATGGTCTGGACATGTTTCTCGTCGCTGAAGCTATCAAACCGGCCGCTCCAGTCGCCGCCGCGGTAGTGCATTATCGGATCGGGTCGGGCCTCGTTGTGGCCGTAGACGGGATAGTAGAGGGCACCGACGGGGAGATATGGTGGTTTGCTGTATCCACCAAAGATCGGCCGCGGGCCTTGCTCCCAGAAGCGTTTACTGAATAGAAGCGCTACCTTACAGGCTGACTTGAAGCGCAGGCCGGCTTTGCTTATGGCGCGGGAGAGGACAGATGAGAACTTCGGCAGGTCCATGAAGCGTTTCATTGTGAAGGGAACCGCCATGATCGTGTAATCGTAATCCTTGGAGACGTAAGTGCGATTTGCCGTGCTCGGGTACCAGGAAAGACGAGTTTTGGTGGTATCATGGGGACCTGGGATGGATTCAGGCTTTCGTATCTGTCGGTTGAGAGTGAGTCTATCGCGAACGTGAGGGAGGAAGGCATCGGAGAGACGATTAAATCCACCGTAAATGCACAGCCAGTGAGTCTCCCCCAGAGAGTCTTTGCTCCCGTCGAGCTCGAGGTTCGATTTATGGTGCAGCTCATCGCAGATAACATCGTAGTCTGTCTTTGTCCAGATCTCGTCCGTGACGTTCTCACATGCTTTGAAGACGTGGCGCATCATGGCCTGCTCGCTCCAGTCGTCGAGGTCTTCGTCTATCGCTGTCTTGTGCGCGCGCCAGACGTCGCGTTGGATGGATTTGAGAGTGTCTTCGTTTTGAAGGATAGCATCCATGCTATTCTGCGTCTCGGTATACTCCGCACACGCCATATCGGGCGCATCTTCTAGGCTTGGGTCTGCCTCGATCTCAGCACGAGTCGGAATGCGTCCGTCGGGGTGGGGGCGGGTCCCTTGAGCAATTAACTCATTCGGGGAGTGCTGAATCCAGGGAATGAAATCGATCTTCCACCTCGTGTCATTCTTGTTCATATCGTTGAGGATGTGAGCCAGCTGGAAGGTCAATTCATGGTCGGTATACCGGAGCGTCTCGTTGTCGTCTTTGTAGGTTACCGAGTAGGGCAATCTCATTGGGGTCCCCTCTCCGCCCATTCATCTTTCCCAGCAACATATTGCGTGCGGAGCCAGCCTTTAACGCAGTCGCTCGCCTCTATAATCTCTTACTTGTGCACGCCGACGCTGTCAAGCATTAACGATGTCGCTAAATCGAGATTTCGGCGCCCAAAATGGCACTCTTACTGTCTTTAGGTGAGCGCCCAGAAGCGACACCAGCGTCGGCCTTGCTATTCCTTTGGATAGCGGCGACGCCGTCGAACCGTGCTCCAAGGGCGTCAAAGTCTTTGAGCAAGGGATTATCCGTATCGGCAACGGATCGTTTCTTGGCTCTGTGCGTGAAAGAGATGGGATTACTCTTGCCCAGAATATGAGGTTAATCATGTTGTGCTTGCGCCCCATATAAATACACGCTGTTGTTCGTCTGGTCGTCTTCGGGGACAGCCCATGCCTGTCGCTGTGGCGATTGTCCTCGGATCTCGAAGCGTCCTATAATGTGGCGAGAAAAGGAGGAATCCGGGCTCATACAAGACGTCCAGCTGGCCTCGATAATGTGTGGTGGGGTTCCAGACCAGTCGAGATGGATGTTGGCCAATCCACCAAGGTGGACGTGCTCAGAGGTGGTCACCCGAACTATGCTCTGATCTGGCAGCCCGACTGAACGCGGAGCTGGCCTGCTCCAGCAGGAGAGCCACAGTCACGATGACACTGAACGCCATAACTGATTTCAATAGCTAGAAACTGGTTTACCATCCGCGACGGCGATGCCATCTTAATAGCTTTTTAGGTTGGTCTGCAGGGTTGCATTTTGCCTCCGCGGTCCTTATCCCGGGGATCCCGGAGCTGATGAACGAAGATGACCACACGGTGGCCACTCATAACCACGTGGAAGGGCACTGCATCTCCTTTTATGTCCGACCTTGATCTTTGCGTTTCTTTGTGAGGTTGAAGCTTTGCCGGAGAACGGTAGCCCTATGTTGTCCGCGCAGTGGGTCTTGCCTCATGGCCTTGACAGTTGACACCCACCAGAGGAAACAGCCCACAGTGCCGAACCGTTGAGCTCTGCAATGCGACCCTAACGGATACGGATGGTCGACTATCCGATGGAGTAGATGTATACAACTTGATTCCTGACTCAGTGCATACAGCCGATGTGCCAGATATGGTATGCCGACCGTTTGTCGTTCAATAGTTCACTCTGGGTGATGCAAAATTAGTATCGTTTGCTCGCCTACACAAACAGAAATAGAATCAGCCTTACCATTCCAGGCCGTGATCCGTGCTGGTTCCTGGACCCCTTAATATAGGCGTCTGGGGTTGACAGGGTCCAGCGCCTAGCTCGGCGGTCGGCCAATGAGGGAGCAGCCCTAATCTATCCGCAACGGCCACCCCCAGCATCGTGAAACTGCCAAGACAGAAGGCAGCTCGTACCGGCACTTCTCCGGCCTCAATGAGCTTTTCAGAGCCTTATCAGCAGTCTATAAAAGGCATGCAGGGTCCTCTCGAATCATGAATTCATCACCTTCGTTCCCTTCTCCAATCAGCACTATGCAGATCCTTTCTCTTCTCCTGGCGGCTGGGTCCGCCAGCGCCTACACCGTCACCAATGTCGACTTGTTCATGTTCAAGAACATCGATCCCATCGTCACGCCCGGACAGTATGTCAGCCACATGCACAGCTTCTTCGGTTCCGACGCGGTCAACGTCAACACGACGACCTCTGCTGAGCTGCGCGAGGGCTGCTCCACAGCTAAGAACCCCAATGACTTCTCTGTCTACTGTACGTGCTCCTCAATTTGCTCAGCCTAGAACCTGTCAGTATCTAAACAAAATCACAGGGGTCCCAACTCTTTACCTCGTCGACAAGGACGCTGCCGATGGTCAAACCCACACGCCCATCACCCCCATGCGCTTCAGCGCCTACTACGAGCTCCTAAACGAAGCCGAGATCCCCATTCCTGAGGACTTCCGCATCGTCATCGGAAACGCCTCCGCCACCGACTCTACAGGCCTCAACGAGGACGCCAAAGTAAGCTGGGCGTGCGAGGGCGACGATGCCGAGGAAGGAAAGGAACTCGCTGCCTTCCCGACAAAGACCTGCTCCACCCACCTCCAAACCCTCCTTTGGTTCCCCGACTGCATCAACCCCGACACATACGAGACCGGTTACTCCAAGAACCCCAAGGCCTTTGAGGGTTACGGCGACAACTGGTGCCCCACTGGCATGAAGAAGTTCCCCCGTCTGCGCTTCTCCATTCGATATGACTTGCGGAAGATCCTGCCTGATGGATGGGAGGGTGAGCCGCCTCTTGAGCTTGCTTGTGGAAACTCGTACTGCAGCCACGGTGACTTCATCAATGGCTGGTTGCCTGAAGCGCTCGAGTACATGCTGAAGGATCCTTCCAAGAGGGAGTACTTCCAGGTCGAGGGGCCTCTGGGTGCGGGTGACCAGGGAACCGCGTGCACGACGACGGCTGAGGACAGTGACCCGGACAATGGAACTAGCGACTATGAGGAGAGCGTGAAGATGATGCAAACCGCAACCGCGACCGACGTTGAGGTAGAGAAGCAGGTCGGGGTGGAGGAGAAGGAAACTGCTGTGGAGGGCACCTGCAAGGCGAAGAAGGTTCGAAGGCACCAGCCTCATTCCGCCCACCACCGGGTTTAGACAGGGGTGAGTTGTGCGGCAAAGACATGTATAATAGACTTTGATCCTAAAATAACATAGAGTCGCTAACATTAAAATTAATCGATTGTGGAATGAGGAGAACAACGCTCGCGGGGGCTTCTCCGCAGGCGATAGATTGCCCGCTACTAGTCTTCGGACTCCAGAGCATGGATATCAATGACTGATTCGCCGCAGACACAGAGAGAACAGGCGCCTATTATTTTGAGAAGTTAGACTCGAGCCAATGGGGTCTTCACGCAATTGCAGTTGGGCGCTTAGGGAGAATATCTGATACGCTCTGCCACCCAACCAGCTCGTAAGTGAGTAACAAAGAGTGCACTCCCTGGATCCATAAGAAGACAAACATCGTCAAAGAAACAGCGCAGAGCCGCACACGTTTGCTCCCAGCCCAAAATTATGGCCGCCCGCCCTTCAAGCCGAAAAGACTTCAGAATTGCTATTCTCTGCCCTCTCCCGCTAGAAGCCGAGGTCGTGAAACCGCTTTTTGACCAGATCTACAGACCCATCGACTACCCGAGCCTTGGAAAAGCGTCTGGCGATCCGAATGCGTACACATTAGGCAGAATAGGCAATTATGATGTGGTTTTGGTGCACATGCCCGGTGCTGGGAAAGCAATCGCTGCCAGCGTAGCGACCCATCTGAAAGTCAGCTATCCGCGGATCGAGCTCGCGTTTCTCATTGGAATTTGCGGAGGGGTGCCCTTCACTGGGGAATCAATAAAGGAGCAATCTAATAAGAATATCCACCTTGGCGACGTGATGATCAGCACGGGAATTGTTGACTATGATCGCGTGTTTCCAGGATCTGGTGATAAGATTACGCCCGAGGAAACTTTAGGCAGACCCAGCCCTGAGATACGATCATTCTTGTCGCAAATTAAGACCCGCCATGAGGCCTTGACGAATGCTCAACGTCACTATCTCGTGAAAATCCAACAGGGTGTACAAGCGCCATGTCCAGGTTTCCAGGATGATGTTCTGTACAGTGATGATTTTATTCATGAAGACGATGGATACCAGAGTGTTTTGGGCCCGAAGGTAAATGAAGTAAATGAAGCGGTGGTCGCTCGTCGGCGCGAGTCAGATGTGCTCCCGTTTTTACATTTTGGAGCGCTTGCCTCGGGGGATAGTGTGATAATGTCTGCTGAGGTACGCGACAATATCGCAAGGCGATTCGGGGTGATAGGTTTTGAGATGGAAGGGGCTGGTGTATGGGATAGCTTCCCCTGCATCCTGGTTAAGGGAGTGAGCGACTATGCCGACAGCCATAAGAGCAAGAACTGGCAGTATTTTGCAGCGGCAAGTTCAGCAGCTTGCATGCGAGCAATGCTGGATGAGATGCCAACATCCATTACTGCAGCGGTGGAAGATGTGGAAAAGGGTCCGTATATCAAAGACCAACGACTGTTTATGCGTTCAACAAACTTGCTGACTGGTATAGTCCTCGTGACAGACCGACAACCAAAACGTGGTGCCGACTTGCGAGAGAGGACACAGCATTTCGATCCTATCGGCAATTCCCAGAACAACGCCTATATTCGCTTGTTGACCTTTGCCCGAGCCGAATTCCGTCGGAATGAGATCCAGGAAGCACACCAAGGCACCTGCATGTGGTTGGTAGAGCAGCCAGAATACCAGTCGTGGGCGAAAGGAGAAATTCCAGATCTTTACGGAAGCATTTTCTGGATTAAAGGAAAGCCTGGGGCCGGAAAATCCACAGTAATGAAGCATCTCGTGGGGAGCATAGCCAATGCTGAGACTAAATGCATTATACTCTCCTTTTTCTTCTATGCTAAGGGAGTTGAGCTGGAGAAATCGCCTGTCGGGATGTATCGATCCTTGTTGCATCAGCTTCTCACCTCGAAGGCTGTTTCACCAGACGCTAAGAAGCCGTATTTCGAGATTGCAGCTGAGATGCAGGGTAAGGAACAGCTGGAGTGGAGTACGAGAGACCTCAGGGGCCTGCTACAGCAAACCATCCGGTCGCTCAATGATCGCCGCGTATTCATCATGATCGATGCCCTCGATGAGTGTGACCCAGATGATGTCGCCGACGTCATTCTATTTATGCAACATCTCGTTAGTTCATCGTCTGCATCCGGGGCGGTCTTGAAAGTGTGCATCTCCAGCCGAAATTACCCCATCCTGAACATTGACCACGCAATTGAGTTTGTTTTGGAAGATCAGCCAGAGCATCAAGCCGACATAAAGAAGTACGTCGAAGCGACACTTAAAGGGGGTAAATCGAAAAAAGTACAGGAAGTGAAAGAGGAAATCTGCGAAAAGGCATCGGGAGTATTTCTCTGGGTCCACCGCGTGGTCCAGTCATTGAACCGAGCCATTGAGACTGGCAACATTCAGAAGATGCGGCAGCCACTCGCCGAGATTCCAACTGACTTAGACGAGGTCTTTGCTGACACCCTCGCCTGCGATAACGAAAATATAGACGACCTCGTATTATGTCTGCGACTTGTCCTTGTCGCGGCGCGCCCGCTTTCAAGAGAAGAGCTGTACTTTGCGATTTCGTTTGCTGGGTCCGGATTTGTCAGACTGGATATAGACTGGCATACTGAGTCAATCATGGAGAAGCATATCACCGGTGTCTCTAGGGGTCTTGTTGAGATCGTGCAATCTAAGGCGCATTTTATTCACCCGGCGGTACGAGAGTTCCTCCTCGGAAGTAACGGGCTCATCAAACTGCGAAACGAGGATGGATCTCTCAGCACCATTACCCTGGCCCATGAGCACATTTCCCAAGTCTCCTTGAGCTATCTAAGATCCCTCAGAATGAACGAAGGATACCAGGATGTACTCCGAGAATTGGCCGAGCTTTCAAGGGAGGTGCAAGATGATTTTCTGAGGAGACATGTTCCATTCATCGGTTATGCCTTTTCAAACGTCGTTTACCATTCAGTATCTGGACGGCTTACGGGATTCCCGGACTATTCCGTGTCCGGCGTCAGAAAGACGTTTCAGGAATTTGGTTTCAGCATCATCCGGGAAGATGGCCTTCTTGTTCTTGATCGATCTCGTGTTTGTGGGATGGGATCTCTTGAGCTCCTGTCGGATAACGACTATTCGGATTCCCGAGGCTCGGCCGACTTAAAAGAGGCGCAGTCCATCCAGCCATAAGGCAACGGTCAGGTCAGCTGCATTTTGGTCCAGATACAAATGAACTTGGGCAAAGCCGGGCTGGTGATTGCGTAACCACATAATTGCTGAAGAAAATGACATTGAAACTGTTCCGGGTTTCGTTGAAGTAGTAATACTCGCGAACTTCCCCACCGTCACCGTACTAATCCCCTAAACAATGTCATTATTGGCGCGATCTTAAAGCATTTCGAAACAACTAGTCTTACCGATGAACCGCCCACGCCAGCAATCCACACCCCGCACGTTCGCCCCGAATTGCCGTGGGGATCCAAGTCTGACAGCGACGCACTGACCGATACGAGAGGGGGTTGGGAAGGGTTGAGGAAACGGATGGATCCCAAAGCAGCGTCCGGTAAACGGAAGTCACGTGCGGCCACGCCCACGCCCATCATCTTCCGCGGGGCTTTAAAGATGCAGTGCGACGCCGGTCTCTTCTCGTCAAAATGCTGCGCCGTTTAACAACCCGCTTACCCCTCAGTCCGCTACGAACTGCCGCTCTCCGTCCTCAATTCCTCCCAACAGCTTCATACTGCACACACTCCACGCCGCCCAAAATGCCTGACACCACCGACGCTAAGGCTGTCTCCCGCTACCTGGAGCAGACGCACGACAAGATCTTCGAGAGCAACCGCGCTTGGGTTGCGGCGAAGAAGGATGCTGACCCCGAGTTCTTCAATAAGCTTGCGGCTGGGCAGGCTCCTGAGTACCTGTGCGTCCTACATTCCTTATTGAGTCTTGTTGGAGGTTTAGTTTTGCTGACCATGATTCCTGCTCTAGGTACATCGGCTGCTCCGACAGCCGCGTCCCCGCGAACGAAATCATGGGCCTCGACGCCGGCGAGGTCTTCGTGCACCGCAACATCGCCAACGTCGTCCCCACCATCGACCTGAGCGCCATGTCCGTCATCAACTACGCCGTCCGCCACCTGAAGGTCAAGCACATCGTCGTCTGCGGCCACTACAACTGCGGCGGTGTCAAGGCCGCGCTTACACCCACCGACCTGGGCATTCTGAACCCCTGGCTCCGCAACATCCGCGACGTCTACCGGCTACACGAGAAGGAACTGGATGCGATTGAGAACGATGAGGAGCGCTTCAACCGCCTTGTTGAGCTGAATGTTGTTGAGTCGTGCCGCAGCGTTATCAAGACTGCTGTTGTGCAGCAGAGCTACGAGGAAAACCACTTCCCCATCGTTCACGGTTGGGTGTTTAACCTCAAGGATGGTCTGCTTAAGGATCTTAAGATTGATTTCCCTGGCATGTTGGCGGATATCCAGAAGATCTACAACCTTACCAAGGGTTAAGGAGTCGTTGGGGATGTTTTGAGTTGGTGTTCAGGATACGGAGTAGAGGGCGGGGTTATGAGTTTGAATACGCGAAGCGCTTCATGTCTTGCATAGTAAAATTATCAATTTAATTCTCTTATTCTTCACACTTTGTGGGAGTCATCCAGGAATTCATCGGAAAGAAAGATGTTTTCGGAGATCTGCAGCCCGTTATCGTCCTCGGAATGCGACGGGCCTCAACAAGATCGACGATGCCGTGATTTTCTCTGGGCGAGCAGTATTATCGCGAGATAGTTTCTGGGCGATAATATATGAGCGCACTGCGATTGGATGCAGCAAGTTCCTGGATGCACGTCCTCGCCGAGAATTATGAGCGATGACGAACTACAATCCCAACATTCTCCATAAAATCGGTCGCCTATCCCACCAATCAGCAGCATAATTGCCGTCTTCGGTTAGGCTTGCTCTGGGCCCGGATTCCAGAAGCCCGCCGCCAAGTAATTTGGTTCATTATTCTTCGGAGCATGGCTGTTAGATTGGGTTATTCCGTATGACTACTCCGTATAGTGTCAACACAGCTGAGCCATGCAGATCATTGGTATATCAATTACCTAGTTCTCGCGTGACTGCCAGTCATAGAGTATATTTACGCGCCTCTATACCCATATATATCAGATATCATAGTGCTATAATGCAAAATATATAATTTTTGCCATGAGATGTCCGAGTTGCCAGCTTGTAAAAAGTATACAGATTATATCCAACAGAGCATAATCCGCTCATTTCTGAGTACTTCTATGTTTTCTAGGCTTCAGCGCGTGGATCGTATTATGCTCTCTAGCCCTTGTGGCATGAGGTATAGAGGACACCACCCTAGCAACCCCATGCACTACCTAGCTCTAGTCCGATCGCATCACACCTTCGGCCGAATGATGTGGACTATAGCGTACTATTACCCACAGTTCACAACTTAGATTTATTTCTTAGATGTAGAATCTCCCGCGACTAGTCTTTCAGAACCTTTGGCGGAACATCACCTGCTATTTGCATATTGAAGAGAATCTGGTATCCGTGGTCTCGAGCACCTGTCTGAGGTACGGATCGCTGGGAAATATCTCCAGGGAAACCCCAAGGTCGTAGATCGATATCAACTTTCGTATCAGCTCCTCGGCCTGCTTTCCTAGATGAAGCTTTTGTTTCTGCAGGAGTACTGCAGCCTTATCATTGCTTATGTTCTTGATTTCAGGACCCTGTGAGCATATATATTAGCCCGTTCCGCGCATACGAGGTGACCGTGCGCGGGAACACAATGGGTTGGAATCGTTTACACATTGGTCTTGACTGTCGGCGAACAACGTTTGGAAGATGTCTTCGGTGCCATCCGGCGGAGGATTTGTTGCGGGAGAATAGGTAGCGGGCATTCTGTTTCCTGATTTTAGTTCCCCTGGTGCTTGTGTCTGTGAAATACTCATATCATGCCCTAAGGGTGCACTGCAAGGGTATAATATTAGTAAGTAATGGCATTCCATGACTCGTAGGAAGCGGCAAGGGACAAGCTCACAGGGTTTCAAGGTCAAAGCATATCTCACTGGGAGGTGGTGTGTAAAGACAGAGTTCATCGTCGTGCAAATCGCCGGCGAGGCCGATAGGTGGGAGTAATGTAATTTGTCCCAGTGGTGACCCCTCGAAGTCCAAAGGTCGCTGTGAAAGGTCTCGAGAATCAAATGACGAGGGAGTCAAGGGTGGTAAGGATGTTTGAGGCCATGTTGCTATGGTAGCAGCGTTGGTCATATGGCCCATTTGACCTCCAGAGTGGCGTTCTGAAAGCTCTGAAGAGCTGTAAAGATCCGTTTCGGATGAATCAGGGTGTACTTGTCGTCTACTTTTCTCGCCTAAATCCGTCAGCTGTTTATGAGTGTCGTAGCGGCCAGGATTTTTCATACGGAACCTCTGTTGCGCAACACGATTTTGAAGCCTCCTTCGTGTTTGGTAGTCCACGTTTGTGTCCATGGTTGAAGAAGCAAAGGTTGAAGAAGCCAAAGTGCTGTGCAATTGAGAACGTAGTACCTAGCAGTGAGCGCCGACATGACGTGGAGAGGTCTATTAAATACCATGCTCCAGCCCTGAGAAAGTACCTCAATCGATGCTACCTTGGATACGCAGAGCTATCATAGGATACTTCCTACTTGAATGGTGCTAGACTGAATAGATGACATTGATTAGTTGGAGATAGATTTACCCAATTGTATGCAGATCCTGAAAGATATGATCCATGATCAGCCAAAAAAGGGTGTCCATTGGCTTGTGCCCCTGTCAGAAGGGCGGCCTCATCCGCTCTCAAGTGTGCTTGTGAGATAAATATCGAGCAGTACCCGCTTGCGCTAATGCTGAGTCGCGTTTTAGTTTGTAGCCACTGGCTAACCAAGCTTTTCCTATAGGCCCTCTCGGATGCTTCGCTTTTTTTTGCGGGGCGTTGTTTCAGAGCAAAGATAAGGAGGAGGCGGGGGCTGGCCCATTTTCGGAGTTCAGCTGCCAAAAATTGCCAGAAGGAGCAAGCAAGCGTTCAACTCCGATGCCGAGGATCCGAAGATCGTTCCTTTTCAACCCTCAAGGCTCCTGCCTCTTACGGTCACACATCAATTTGGTCTATAGAAAATGACGATTCCTCGTCGCAATGGACGGCTTCCGTCCTGCGAGCCGTGCCGCAAGGCTAAATTACGATGCGACCATCAAAGCCCTGTCTGTGGACGGTGTCTCAGTAACGACCGCTCGGAACTTTGCTTCTACCATCCTGCTCCACTAACGCAACCCCGCAAGCGACCCCCAAGGCTTACCGGCACATCGAGGAAACCCCGGCGGCAACGACACTCTGGCAACCAATTAGTCTTTCGTTTGGACCCGAGAATATCTACCACACCTATCGAGGAGGGCAAAGTTCTAGACGACCAGAGTGGAAATGAGAAGCGGACTCTGCGTTCGGGTTTTCTTGGATTGGTCTCCGCCCAGGACATATTCGGCGAGAATGAGGATAATCTTCCGGTGGAAGAAGCAAATTGCTTAGCAGCAGCGACGCCACAAGCCACTGCATCTCACGACCAGGTCTTATTGGGAGCCGAGATACTGTCACATCTGCAGAAAATTCGCTGGTTTCAGGAGGTCATTGACTTGAAGAATAAGACATCTCCTGGGTGGTTTCTGGGGCCCCCCTTGACGCGGGTCTTGTGCAATTCTATAGAGAAGATGTACGATGCTGCTGTTTGTGGCTCCGAGGATACACACGCATCGTTAATAAACCTCTCCCGCCGAATCTTTGAGAATACATCAGCTCAAATTCAAGCAAATGCAACAATGGGAATGGTCGACTATTTTGACTCGATTTCTGCGAGATGGGAGTCCGTCGGATTTGTCTTCTCACTGCTTGGGACAGCGTTGTTTCATACCGACGATGATGACCCTATCTTCACCCATCGGAACCCTTGGAAGCTTGTAAAAGAGCAGCTTAGAAGTATGTCCACCACCGTAGGTGAACTTTGCTGTCAGTTCTGCAACAGAGCTAGGACTATAAGTGATCCTTTCTGTTGGCTCATGACCCAGCACACAGTGCTTCTGACTGAAATGTTTGGCGATAGCGGTATTTGATCTCCCTTGGGTATTCAGAGGGTGGCAAAACAATGACTAAAGTTGAATTAGACTACAGGGTTTGGCAGACCCTCGGCAATTTATCGACCATCATTTACGGAGTTGGGCTGCACCAGTTTGATCGAGAACATGAAGAGAGCTTTCCGTTCTTTTTGCAGGAAATACGCAAGCGAGTCATGGTGTGTGCCTACGCGATTGACAAGGAATTGGCGACCTCGCTAGGGCGCCCCCCTCGTATTTGCTCGAGATACTGCCACCTCCCGATGCCACTGGATCTTACCTACGAGGAAATAGTTACCCAGGGAAATAGAGAAGCGGCACTACTTACGCTTGACGCGGACGGTTGGAATACCGGAGGCAATTTGACGGTAGGTGTGAGGCTTCGCGTTGCCTTGTTGACAAGCCTATTGCGAGAGAGCATCCTGGAATTGTCATTGAGTCCGGGCACTCAACATATACAGGACAGAGTTGAGTTTGTGTTCCCTTGATACCCCCTTATGGCTATAGGTGAGACTGAGAAGAACATTTATCCATAGGGAGTTGATACAACAGTCTCGCCACATGCAACAAGGACTGCCTCGATTCCTGCGTTGGTCTCCAGATGAGGCTACAGCTTATGTAGCTAGCCCGGCACAGGATGAAGCTCGCATATTTGCACATTTTGAATTCACGTATCAAGAATTCTTGCTGCATCGCATATTGCTGAAGCGCCTGGGCATCAAGAGTCAAGGCCTCATTGAGAGTTCCCTTGAGATCATCACAACTCTCTTAGCCACCATTACCCTGCAAACACTGTCTGGGATAAAGATTATCAACATGTCCTGGGATGTAAGTCTTCTCCACTTTGTCCAAAACCCGTCGTCACGATCTGCGAATTCATGATTCTACCTACAGTTGTGCTACATGGGCCTACCTGCGGCAGGTATCCTGACTTTGCAACTGCGTTCTCAACGGTACTGGCAAGCACTGGCTTCAAGTCCAGCACTTTTGTTACCAGCAAACTTTCGCTCCCTTATCATTCAAAAACTCTGTGTCTTCGTCTCACACTTGAGTTCTCTGGTGCAGCCGCACGAAGGTAATTTTGAGATTGCTCAAAACGGGGCCAAATTTATTCGCCGAGTGCTCGATCAAGAACTTACCTTTGATGTGGGAGAGAGTGGTGTGCGGTTTTCTGATGAACCCACTGGTCCGTCTGAGCCCTTGTTTGACGATAGTGATATAACGGATGATTTCGATTTTATGGCATGGTGCGATGATATCCACTGGCCGCAGGACTCCCTGCTAAGCTTCGCCTGACTAGAATCTAAACCCTGCTAGTGGTCAGAGCATCATGATACTTTAGTCTTTTCGGTCTGTGGCCTGCCTTCGTCTCTAACCTCGGTCACTAGGTATAGTAGAGTAGCCCGTCCGCTCTCCCGAATCCAGCGGAAAACGAAGGTCAGTGTTTGCTTTTGACCGGGTTCGCAAGATACTCTGACCTATCCAAGTGTTCTACCTAGACCTCTATCTAACTTTCAAGCAGTCGGCTGATATAATTTGGTAGATACGATGAAAAATATCAACAAGCTACTGCAGTGCAAATCTCCTGAAATCATCTCTCATTCTCAATCATACCCCAACAAGCTACTCCACATGCCACATGAAAATCCCTCAGTCAGCGCAGCTATGGAAGTTGGTACATCGCAACTTGACCAATCGCCAATCATTTCGCGTTGGTTGACCGAGCATCAATGATTAATTGACCCGAACGAGTTTCATGTCCACCATCTACTCATATAGGAGCTTCTGGCCGTTAGTATAGTGCACTCCCAAACTGATGGAAAATGGGCATACGGACTGATCTCTTAGGCGTCAACAGCTCACATGCGTTTGCTGATGTTCCAGGCCTCGTCAGCCTCGTCACGCTTGCTGATGTTCCAGGCCTCGTCGGCTTCGTCACGCTTGCTAATGTTCCACGCTTCATC